>NC_083629.1:7041207-7166207 GCF_963584025.1 Labrus mixtus | reverse complement strand
GAGTCGATGCAACAGGAGCAATTCGGGGTTAAGCGTCTTGCCCAAAGACACATCGGAAATGTTGCTGCAGGAGCAGGGGATCGAACCCCCGACCTTATGGTTGAGAGACGACCGACCGCCTGAGCCGCTCAGCTCATGTACAGTGTATCATCTGTGACTGATGATGAAGGTGAGGATGGCGATGCCGTTTCAGACCATGACACCATGCGGCTGATAAAGAAGGTGTTATTGGGATGCTGTGATGTTGCCGTGACAACAGAGGGGTTGAACTGCTGCTCACAAGTCTGCAGCCAGACCTCATTTATTAAAAGTAAACCTTATCAGAGGACAACGTCACTGAAGTCTGACACTGATACAATAATCAGCTCCCAGTGTGTGTGTGTGTGTGTGTGTGTGTGTGTGTGTGTGTGTGTAGACTAAGTTATCTAGTGCATTTTAAGAAAACAGTGATGTACTACTTCGTAAATAAACCTTGCGGGGTGCCGGTTTGATTGAAGTGACTTCTCACTTCAACACAGGAAGTGAGCAGAGAGACTGGACGGACAAAGTGAGTCGCCCACACGTTCACAACTCACCTGTCGTACCTCGCCCCGCCCTCTGCTCGTGAACCAACGCTCCACTTTAAACCAGGTTCAGGGTGTAAAACACCGCGGCAGTGACAATCACACACACGCTGTCACTGAGGCGGGAACATGGCGAGTTAGGCCTGATGTAACAGCTGTTCAGCGCATCACACAGCTCTTTAGTAATAGCTTAAAGAATGAGGAGGGGATTATGGTAAATTAGCCTCCTCTATGAATACGAGACAAAGACGAGAGGTGCTAACATGCTCACGCTAAAATCAATCACGCTCCTTCATCGTGTGGTCGTATTTGACGTCCAGAGCCGGCTTTGTTTATCACTCTCTTTTATTTACCGCTCTCTGATTGGGTAAACCTTGGCTGAAAGAATGAAGAAGAATGCTCTTTGATGTTTTCCTTTTTTTCTTTTGTTCGCTGCTCGCTCCTCGCCGGGGTAATGAACTACAGCAAACATGGCCGTGAGCCGTGAAGAAGGCACGCCGCTGCAGAGATTCAGGTAGAAACAAAAGCGGAGGACCATTGAATGGATAACTTTCTGGAGTAATCAGGCAAAGAGCTTTTCATGTTCGTGTTCAAGGGCAAGGCCACGCGATCCAAACACCCTGACAATAACATGACGACAACAACAACAACAACAACAACAACGATGTGACACTGAACGGCCAACAAAGGCGCACAGTGACAGAATGGCAGCTCGCACACGTCAGGTGTGCATGCATGCTGGAAGTCAATAAGACTGTGGACAAAAGAGGCTTTTATCCTCTCCTTTACATCATCACATGTATGATGCATGCTACACACTTCATCCTGAAACCACAGAGCTACACTCTGACATTCCCAAAAAGGCTGAACCTCACCACTAACATTCTGCTGTAAAGACAAACAGCCTGTTAATCTATCAAAGAGCTGTGTACCTCATCTGAATGATCCTAATGTATCTAACCCCTAAATTCCACCAGATGCATGTTCGGTCCGTCTCTGCGGTGGAGCGGAGTCCTCTGCAGCGATTAAGCAAAGCTTCTGTTTCTGCAGGATGCCGGAGCACGGAGCAGATCAAATGGGACAGGAAGTCAGACACAGAAACAACATTAAAACATCCGGTTTATTTTCAGAATAAAACACTCTGTTTCAGAACAATAACCTTATGTGTGTTTGTTGATGATTTATAAGGGTTTTATACCACATACATCGTATTATCGCAGACAGACGGTTCTGTCACTACCGTGTGAAACTCTTTGTCTCGTGACTCCAGCTGTCCGCGCTCTGAAAACGCAGCCTGTGGGTGTTGACGAACGAGGGTGAAGGGAGCCATAACGGAGCAGAGCTGACACGCAATGCACAAGTATCTGGTGGCAGAATCATACATCTATATGTCATGTTTTGCTAAAGATGCTGACAGCTTTGTTATGGTGGTTCAATAGTGAAATAGTATTTCAAGTTTGCTGCTGGTTCACACATATTGGACGTCCATTCACAACAATTCAGAGCAAACAAATGGTCCAACTCTGACCACCACGCTGCAAAATTATTAAATCATAGCAAATGTTTGTCTAAAATATCTTATTATAATTTGTATAAGCTACATTTACCTGACTAGTCGAGATAAACATCACATTTTGAGATATTACAAGCAAATTATATGTAATGTAGGCCTGCATGCTTGAAATAAGTGGCAAGCACATTTACCTTGTTAACTTACTAAATTGAAAGCATCACATCTCATTTTAAGAAAGGAAGCAAGTTGACTGGGCTGAAGTTTTTATGTGAAAAATATAGTATTAAACACAATGTGCAATTGCTGGAAAATCAGTCAGATTTAAAAAGTCAAATTTAGAGAGAATACAGGCCGAGCAGATCCTTAGAAATAACTGAACTGTAATATGTGCTTTGAATTAAAGTTCATAATCAACATGCATCAAAGAGAGTTCACTTAGGATACAACTGTTAACTGGGCTCATAGATGGGTTAGTTAGACTCAGGCAAATACAATGAATGGTAAGAAAAAGAGAAAAGAAAAATGCCTCATGTTATACAAACGAAACTGAGCGACCACTAAACCATCTGCGTATTATCTCTGTGTTTTAATCAGTGTCACACTGTGAACCTTCTATAAACTCTGCACTGGGATCCTTTGAGAAAGTGTGTTTAAGTTCAGCAGGTGTTTATGACACAGTTTAGAGATTTACTGATCCCCATGTTTGTCCCTGATCGTCTCATCACATCATCACAGGTTTTAGTGCTCACTTCCTGATGTTAAACAGGTCACTGACTAATGATGCTCCACTTACTGTGTGTGTGTGTGTGTGTGTGTGTGTGTGTGTGTGTGTGTGTGTGTGTGTGTGTGTGTGTGTGTGTGTGTGTGTGTGTGTGTGTGTGAGAGAGAGAGAGAGAGAGAGAGGACTCTTCACAGCTTCACACGTTTTTTTCCTAACAGACTCTTTAACCTGCTTTTATCTGAACTGAAACGTCCTCTCCGATCTCTTTCTCCACAATCATCAGATATTCTTTTTTTCACACCACGAGGCCCCGTTACAACGCACACATGCACACACACACACGCACAGAGTTCTCACCTGCTGACACCACAAAGAGGACGTTAGCCAACTGCAGATCTGATACTCATCTAGCTTCACTAACCACACAAACACACACACCCTCTCTCTCTCTCTCTCTCTCTCTCTCTTTTCCTTTACACGTTACACACCAGCTCTAACTCCACAAACACACATGACAGGTCCACAAATCCACAGCAGTCTTTAAACGAGATCATTTATGTTCTTCAGATAAACATCTAAAAGTTGAAGAAATCAGTTTTAATCCACATTCAAAGAATTTTGGTTTATTGATCAAAATATTCTGTTACCGAGGGAGTGTAGAGAAGTTATGGTCGACCATGCGCAGGTTTTTTTTTTTTGGTCCTGCCCCCTCATGCAGCCTACAATGTCCGATTTGGGTTTCATCATCAGTTTTAACCCACATTTAAAGAGGCTAGTTTGTTTGCATGCAGCAGAAAAGACCTGCAAGTCAGATGGAGACACAAACCTGAACAGGCTGTTGTTAAAGAGGAAGCTTCATGAGAATCATGTTTGCCTTTTTGTTATTTTGAGACACATTTGCAGAGTTTTTAAATCATGGAAAACCTGCACAAGAGTTTGTGTTGGTTTGTTTCTGTTTGCTTGCAGGAGAAGAGGACAGTGAGTCTGATGACGACAGAAGCATGCACAGACTGATGTTGAAGGAATTCTGGTTTAAAGTGCAACATTTTATAACTGCATTGATAGTTAAGGACGCATTTATCAGGCTTTGCTCTTCAGGGAGCGTTAGTGTGGGACTCTGTGTGAGGTCTCATCCTGCAGCAGGAGTCTGGATTCAAGTCTCTGACTGTGACTCGTCTGACCACAGAGACCGAACCTTCTTCTGAACCTCTGTGTGCTCCGATAGCATCTTCAAACTGTCCTCTGGTTCTTAGTCAGAGACGATCAGATGATATTTCACTTCTAACAAAGTCCTCATGTTGTAATCTTCACTCTAACACACAGGTGTGATGCACCTTCACACCTGTGTGTCCACTCATCCTCCCCCACCATCACACACACACATGCACACACACTTCTGCAGGCACACCAAAAGTGGTTTTAAATTGTGTGTGTGTGTGTGTGTGTGTGTGTGTGTGTGTGTGTGTGTGTGTCTGCAGACAGGTCGAGTGTGTTTTAAGTGTGTGTGACCTCTGCAGAGTTCAACCACACGCTTGGCTGCTTCATGTACATGATCTGTGACACACATTTAAATATTAACAGCATGGTCAGCTTCTGCTCTAATTGGCAAACACACACACCACACCACACACGCACACACACACACACACACACAGACACACAGACACACACACACACACACACACACACACACACACACACACACACACACACACACACACACAGAGTGTATAGTGGGGTGGGTTTCATTGTCTGGAGACTTCTCGCCCATGAATGTTTGATTTATATTTTCAAAGTGTTTTTTTTTCTCTACAACTCTGATGGTGTTTGTGTGTGTGTGTATGTATGTGTGTGTGTGTGTGTGTGTGTGTGTGTGTGTGTGTGTGTGTGTGTGTGTGTGTGTGTGTGTGTGTGTGTGTGTGTGTAGGTGTTTGTGGGTGTATGTGTGTGTATGTGTGTGTGTGTGTGTGGGTGGGGTTGATGACCAGCATCCATTTACAAACCTTCATCATTTATGGACCTGCATGTTAAAGTGACAGTTTTTGTTTTTCAAAACACTGTGTGTCAGTGTGTGCGCGCGTGTGTGTGTGGCATGCTGCTAGCTTAATGTGTGAGTGTAAAAAGCAGCTTCAGTTAAATATGTGTGTTAATCTGATGTGTTGTGTCCGTGTGAACATTATGACACACTCTCTCTGACCTGCTCTCTCACACCTCAACATCTACAGGGTCATCACTATTTCAGCAGAGAACCACACACACACACACACACACACACACACACACACACACACACACACACACACACACACACACACACACACCGTGTTTCCAGTGTTGGCAGCAAAATCCCTCTAAAACATCTAAGTGGTCCAGAATTACAATAATAAAGAAAAACAAGTTAAAGTCGATATTATCCAACGTCCAACCTTTACTTTTAACAGATGACAGATGTTACAGACACAGAAACATCACATGTATCTCAGATTCCAGACCAGACGTGACCCCAGTGCTGTCAAAGTTACCCAGCATGCACCTGGGCAGGCTGCGGCTCCTGAACAGCACAGACACATCAATCTACATCAGAGAGCTCTTTAATGAGCTGCCTCTGCATGTGGACGTTTGGTGCAGACCATCTAGCAGACCGGACTGAACAAATCCCCCTGAGAGCACCCCACCTCACCTCACCTCATCCGACGTCAAGCTCATTTCTGCATCTACACGCACGCACACACACACACACACACACACACACACACACACACACACACACACACACACACACACACACACACACACACACACACACACACACACACACACACACCTCCACAGATAAGACATATATCCCCACAGCTCTCTAACCCATGAATACATGAGCATGATTATATGTGCATGCATGAAACCCTCCCTCCTCCCTCTTTGTCTCAGAGAGTTTTGCACACATTCAGCTGAATGTTCACTTATTTTAAAGATACAGCAGCATGTCTCAAAGTCTGTTATTATCTGTAATAGAGACAAATGTCAGATTATCGTCCTTATTTACCTCAAATTCAGGCAGGAACACTGCTTCACTTTCAACAAACAGGCAGCTGATTCCCACCTGCACTCTCACACAAGCTGCAGTCGAGAGCATTTATCTTTTGACGGTTATTTGTGATGCTACAGTATCTTTTTCATTTCATGCAAGACAAGAAGACCTTTATCGCTTAAATGTAAAACTATCAAACCACACTTAGGCTTTTAAGGCCTTAGTTGGAGAATATTAAATGTGTGGCTGTTTTCTAAACCTCCTTCTGTACTAGTGGTTCGTTCTGATTCAGCCAATATGCAGTATGCCATCAAATGCGAGATCTGCAGTCAGTGTGCCAAAAATACCAGGATGTCGTAATGATTCAGGAAAAATCTACATCAGATCAGTCTCCCTCGCGTACTGTTTCCCACAATGCAAAGCGCCAGATCGGAAATGGATATGATGGACGCCCATCTTAACGGAAGAAATAATCACAATCAGACCAAACCACACAAAGATACCACCAGTCACCTTTGTTGATTCTCTAAATCATGAAAATCTAAAAGAATCTCTGGTCAGCTTTTTTCAGACTGTTAGTGGACGCTTCACTGTGGCGGCGTTTGACATCAGCTGGGCTGTTGTTTACTTCCTGATTCCAAGACCAGAAACCAGCTGAGCCGGGCCTGGTGGACTGAAGGTCGGACTACAGACTGTTGAATGCAGGACATACAGCGTGCTGCGTTCAATAGTAGTGTGTAGTCGGAGGTTTCAAAAACAGCCTACAACTTTTTTAAGATCGAGCAGGTACCCTGATTGTATCTTATTTAATACAGGACAAAAATACATCCAGAAATTATTAAAACAGTCTCTAACTGCTCGCTGAAATGAAAATATTCGATCTCTGCAGAGGGGACAAAAGCAGCTCAAACATCTCGGAGACCGAATAAGATCGTCTCTTCAGTGTGATGAGAGACTCTGAGACATGCAGAGACACAAAGACTGAAGCTCCATCAGTCCTCACATCAGAGAGAGAGAGAGAGAGAGAGAGAGAGAGAGAGAGAGAGAGGACTCCCCTCACCTCCCCCACAGACGTCTCCTGATGAATGAAGGAGAACACGAGGAGCGGAGAGAACCACAGAGTGACCAGCAGATAAAAAAATAAAACGAGCGTCCTGACAGTGATTGATGTGTGAGCGCTCGCCCTGATTCGCTGATTAAACCCATCAATCTATATGCAGAAGAGGCGTCCGATGCAAATACGACCAATCAGGCGGGACAAAACGGTTTTGTCAGGAAGTTATGGAAATAAGTAAAGGTAAGGCGGCGAGCAGGCGGCGATCTGACGCTGTGATGCTCCAAATTAGGAGATTACACGCTCGCCGCTCCTTTCCGCTCCATCCTGCTCTGACGCTTAGATTGCTCTGCCATTCTTGCTGTTCTCGCTGAGTGGTCAAAGTGCCCCGGAAGGATAATGCTGCGAGCACAGCTGCAGCAGTACGGAGGGAGAGGAGGGACATTTCCACCTTTGCAACCCCACATCGAATGAGCGTTTCTAATTTTTCCTCTTGGTACATCGATCTTAATGAAATCCATAACAGCCACAGTCTTCTTTCTTTGTGCAGCTAACAGCTCAGGCTATCCCACTCTGTCATCGGATCATGTTGGACATTTGTTGATGATGTCACTACGTTAAGCGAGCTGCATTAAAAAGGCGATGCACAGTCCGTTACAGAGTTCCAAAGGTGAAGAAAAAAGAAAAACCACAACCACCTCTTTCAGTCTGAGCAGCAGAGAGCATTGTGTTTAACTTGTGTGTGTGTGTGTGTGTGTGTGTGTGTGTGTGTGTGTGAGTGATAGTTCTGCTGCAGCTCATTTGAATAGAAGTATTTGTTGTCAGGGAGAAAAAAGAAAACATTTCTCTTCAGAGCGGCGAGAAAAAGAATCAGCTCTGACGGCGTCCACACGTTAATCCAGACGGGTTTTTTATTTAAATTTTATTTCCCACTTTTTTTTCCCTCTTTTGTCGCCCCTCACTGCCGAGTCTGACCACCTTAATATCTGCTCCATCTAATAACACTCATCCTCTGAGGACCGAGCGTGTGTGTGTGTGTGTGTGTGTGTGTGTGTGTGAGCATGTGTGTGTGTGTGTGTGTGTGTGTGTGTGTGTGTGAGTGAGAGGCCCTCCTTTCCTCTCGCTCACTCCCTTTCTGTCCTTCCCTATCTCTCCAGCCGATTTTTTCAATGTGAATCAGTTTAATTAAGTAACAAATTTCGTTGTCATGGTAACAGCCCCGCTCATTTATCATGGGAAATACTACTTGTTAGACAGACCGGTTGCCCGGCAACAGCCAATAGTCGCGCGAGATACACTGGTGACAAATTCCAAGTATCAGCTGTGAGAGAGGAGGGGTCAGTGGTGTGTGTGTGTGTGTGTGTGTGAGCGTGTGTGTGTGTTCAGAAGCCATCAAGGACACACACATGTACCTCCTTTTGTTTTGCTCAGCATTCAAAGGTAGACATCTTTATTGTGTGTCTAACCTGAGGGGCCACACCAGAAAAAGCTTTTAACATTTGATAAATTGGTGGATATTCTTAACTCAGCTGAACAACCTGAAGTGTAAATTACATGGGGAATTTTTATGTGAGCTCGGATCAGTACCAGGTCCCAGTTTGATGACCTATTAGCTAGGATCAGTACCAGGTCCCAGTTTGATGACCTGTTAGCTAGGATCAGTACCAGGTCCCAGTCTGATGACCTATTAGCTAGGATCAGTACCAGGTCCCAGTTTGATGGCCTGTTAGCTAGGGTCTGACTGCAGCACTATGAAACCAAAAAATAAAAATGTGCTTCTCTTCGGGTCTGAATAAAACATTTTTTTCCCTTCCTTATATAAAAATGAAAATGTAGCCACGAACCGAAACCTGCAAAACAACACTCATTTTCATCTTGTGAGATACTAAGCTGTCTGTGTTTCCCGTGCACTCGATGACTCGTTGTTGTTTTGAGAGGAGACCTGCAGACAGCAGAGGATGTAAAAGCTTTCATGAACCGGCTATAGGTTGACTCCCTGCTGAGACGCTGCAATCAGAGCGAGAAAAGCAGCAACACTGACATTTATTCATATGAAAATGTCACTGATTATTACTTTAAAAGTTGTTGTAAAAGCCAGACCTGTGCGTGCGTGTCCGTGTGTGTGTGTGTGTGTGTGTGTGTGTGTGTGTGTGTGTGTCAGCAGCCTTCAATCACTCAGCTTTTATTTAAAACATCTCAAACATTTCCCTGTTTTTAAGAGTTGAAGGTTTAAGTTGAAGTTCTTTATTTGTCACAGTAATTACAGAGAAGCAGTCGAAAATATATTTTCCTCAGACTCCTCCGACAGCTCTCACTCTAAACGTCTCAAAGAAAATCAATGAAGCTGAATCAGACAAAAATAAATTGTAAATCCAGGACTTGGATTTCCGAGTACATGCAAAAGACATCGCACATTTCTCTCCCTCCAAACTTGTAAATTCAATAATTGCTCGCTTATAATGAAGTCTCTCCTGATCGAAGTTTAAATGGCTTCTTATTGAATACAAATAACACTCCCTCCTCTCTAGAGTCGATGCTCACACAGGTTGTCATGTGGTGGACACTGAAGCTTCAGTGTTTATCCAGCTCTGCATCGGTCTGTAAACCTTTCTGTGTTCTAACCTCTCTCCATTTTTCAAAAGCATCTCCAATATTGATCCTAGTTTGAGCACGTTTCTGCTCGTGGAGCTTATTAGAAACATGCAGAGGCTTTTTAGGTCGAGTACAATCACTTCTATCTGAACCACTTCTCTTGCCCGCTTCCATCACTGCAACACCTGTTGGTTTGACCTGATAACTGGTCTCATATCTGGTAAACCAAGGGGTGTCCTAAACGGCTGTGTGGGGGTGCCTTAAAAGCGCCTACCTTCTCTGGTCCAAACAAATCCAGAGCATTCAGGAGCAGAATCTAAAGTTAGAAGGAGAACATACTGGCTGCTGCATTGTTGTCAGAGAAGCCAGCACTTCAACATAACATGTTTCCTTAATGTCTGATCATATAGTAAGGTCACTTTATCATCTCACTCTCTACACATCTCACTGATTGGACCTTTAAACCTGCAGCGTCTGTTTAAAGCTCAGAGAGACTCTGATCTGAGGGAGCTCATCTTCATGACTTCTGAGTGTGTGTAAGGTCGTCTCCATGTTTGTGATGCAGATCTGTGATATGTTGTCTCTCTCCACTGCACAGTCCCATCATAACTCCCCCCCCCCCCCCCCCCCCCCCCCCCACACACACACACACACACACACTCTCACCGGACGATGTGCTCTCATGATGAAACTGATTCATCACGTTTGAATTATTCTAATCAGTTAGCTGTCAGGCTAACTGCTGCAGCCGTCACCACCGAGACGGCGTCAAGCACCGTTTGGTCTCCGCTGCAGAAATTTATACTTTCCATAAGAACTCGTAAAACCTTCACAGCATGACTGAGCGGGGACAGTCACCCCCCTACACCGGTGACACCCCCACCCAGACACAGCAGTCAGGACGGCAGCTGCAGACAACAAAGTCGGTGTCAGACAAATAGACGAAATAATGTGGAGCTCTGAGGAATATCACAGGAACAGGTTTCAAACACAATAAACACAGTCAGCATCATTTCTCCTCCAGAACACACGGAGACATTTAAAGAGGCTGTTCCTCTCACAAACATTCAAAACATCCTGAGTTATTATTTACATTTAACAGTGAGAATACAGATCCCCACAGACCAACGTACCCATCAATGAATATACAAAAAAACACTCAAATCAACCTAGAAAGATGAATAACCAAACCATCATGCAGGACAGAGGGAGAGACTCTCATCATCTGTTCTTGTTTATGTGACAGGAACAGATTCAACAGACCTCTGTTAGTCCTCTTCAGGATTTAAACTCCTACATGTTTGAGTATGTTTGACTTTTCCATAAAAGTCTCCACGGCCATCTAAGAAACTTTAACAGACCTTATGATTCAAGCGTGGACTGTCACATAACCAAAAACAGTAACCTACTGTAAAACGTATGTGCTGTAACTGAAGTCTGTGACACACATTTATTTGCTCATGATGGCTGCCTCGTGTTTTGTCTGAACACATCGTGGTGTTGTGGGTTTCAATAGACCTAGATAGGTATCTAGAGACAACTAGACGGAGACACATAAGTTGTAGATCTGATAGACTGCCCACAGCAAGCACTTCTAGGGGTTTTGATGCCTTGCCCAAGGGAACCTCAGCCGTGCTCAGGAAGTGATCTGGCACCTCTCCAACTACCAGACCGATTTCAAGACTTGAACCAGCGGTTCCCAACCCAAGTCCCTACAGACTGAGCTACTGCCGCCCCCAACAGTTAGACTCTAACCAGCACAATAATCGTGATGAACAATTGTTGCTGAGTGTGGCTCAGCAGATGCAGATATTCTAATGTATCTATTGTTGAGTTGTATTTTAAAGGCCCATCTTGGGACGGGCATCGCAAATGCTTACAAATAAACATGAAATAAATAAATATTTACATTTGCAGGTAAATTATAAAAAGCTATAATTATTATTAATTATTATTATTAATGATTAATAAGCGACACTAAGCAAACTAATCTGTCTTTGTTTAGCTGCGGATGCTGCGATCTCATGTTTGCTCGATTAAGACCATTTCCTGACCTTTAGACCAGTCGACTAGTCTGGATTTAAATTTGAGTTTGACTAACTTTAGAGTCGGTTGCTTGTTAGGGTCTCAGCTCGTCTTCAGCGTCGTCCTGAGCATTAACAGGAAGAGAGAAACATCCTCTCATATTTCACATAATGAATTATTTAAAGGTGCATAGTTTGATCTAAATGGAACATGTTCTGGTCTGAAGGTGTTTGAAGCAGTTAAAAGAGATGTGGAGTGACCTCTGTTTGAATAATTGATCCTCAGTTCAGACCTTCACAGACCCGGAGAGGACTGAAATCTGCTCCGTCTCATTAAATCTTCACATCTGAAATAAAACATCACAATGAGAGCAGCACTCACACATCTGCTTTCATGTAAAGGATGTAACCTCCCACCCTGCTCCTCCCCCCTCCTCCTCCCTCCTCCTCCTCCTCCCCCCACAGGTGAAATAAGATTGTCACTGTGATGCGTCCGCTCACTCTTGATGAGCTCGGGAATAAATATGCAAAAAAGGAGCTTCTCAGCGGAGAAAGAAGGGAGGGGAAAAAAAGAAGCAATCAAGGATAGCCGCTCTGGCCGGCCGGACTATAAATCTCTGTCTGTTTCAATCGCCGCCGCGCTCCAAACGGTGTAAAACTCGAGCGGGGATGTCATCAATTTCTGTTAGCCGCCGTGTCCCTCTCTGAGCCGGGCGGCGGGCGGCGTGATGGATTGATTTTGTCACTTGTGCTCAGTTCACAGTGTGTTAACATGGAAGGGCAGAGCGGGGTTATACAGGGGGGGTTATTAGAGGATCTGCTCGGACCGGACTCTCTCGCTCCCCCCCCCCTCTCTCTTCTCTCACTCTCTCTCCCCTCCCTGTCACTCTACTTTACACTCAATATACCCCCCCGCATCTCATTCATCACACCTCATTCCCCTCCACATCTGCATCCGCTTTATCTCTGCATACCTCCACCTCTCCCATCTTCTTATCTCTGGCCGAGCCTGCCCGTCCCCACCTTTGACCTACATATGTCACCCAATTCATATCAAATCTATTCATGTACTTTTACATATCTACACCTTCGTCCCCACCACCCTGAGGCCCCGTGTCCACCTAGCGTTTTTTTCCGGGCAGAAAAGCGCCGGCTATGTGCTCGGGAGTGTTAGCATGAAGCGTTTGTGCTCTGAAAAGAAAAGCGCTGCACGTCCATCCTGTCTCTATGACAACATTTTGTTGACAACGGCGCCAATCAGAAGTCGAGTAGTCTTTGTTTACTTTAAGGAGTTTTCACACGCTGACCAATCAGAGAGCATTTATCTCGAAATCACACATTTTGGTACGCTTGTAAATGTCCCCGTGTGAACACAGACTGAACTTGAGGTAAACGTGCCACTTAGGAACAAACTGGTCCACGATTCAGACCAGAGCAATCGATCTATTGGTGTGAAGACGCGCTCAAAAGAGAGCCTGAACAGCATCTGGTCCTCTGGGAGCTGCCAGATTGATATCCAGCCGTGTTTTTTCACAGAGAGGACAGAAAGTGATGAATAAAGCTGATCTGTTAATGATCAGCATGCAGAGTCATTACATCTTTATCGGGGATTAGTCCACACAATCCAAATAACTCTTGCTCTTTCTTGACTCGTGCACCTCGGGATCATTTTCACTCAAGTGCTGTAATTACTCGGACGCTCGAGGACACAATTAGATTTTATAATGTCACAGGCTGACCTTTAGTATTCGCTGAGGGGAGGTCCGTCAGAGCTGAAATACTGGTTAAAAACTGGTGTGTCTGACAGAGCGGAGAGAGAAAGCTTCTGTTTGGATTAAACTCATTTAAACTCATTTTAGTCATTTATAAACAAGGTATGTAAGATCAGGCCACCGGACGATGATCATCCTCACACCAGACAGGTGGTTCATACTGGATGACTCAACAAAAACCAGTGACAACTGTGGAAATAGAAAACTCTGTTTGGTAGCTATAGTTGATTAAAAAAGTTATTTTTAAGACTAAGATGACAGTTTTTGTTACTTTGAGGATTTGACTTTTGTGCTTCTGTTGTGATTGGGGCGTGTCCAGACTATTTTAACTGGGGCGGCCCACCTGGGGCACTGACATATTCAGGGGTGGCATGACATTTGTGCGCACACACCAGTAAATTAATGGCATTTTTTTAACCCTTTCTATTCCCACTAATGATATGTACTTGTAAGTTACAATTTGGCAACATATACATTTTCTTAGCTGGATTCTTTATGGACTAAAAAAAATGTACTTACAGATTTGGATGCAAACTCTTATAACTTGCAAAAATAACTACCATTAGACTGTCGAAAACCTGCTTTTGATTAGGCAAATAGCCACTCATAGCTTTGGATTTTAGGGTGGCCAATCAGATTTCATGGGGGGCCAAGGTTACCCCTTTTGGCACGCCCCTGGTTCAGCCTAAAATGCTTAATTTTGAGGGAGCTCTTTTTTAAAAGTTGCAGCAAAAGTTGTGATGTGACATTGCAGGAAGAAGTGATCTGCATAAATAAATGCAACTTTTATTTAGTAGACTTAAAAAAAAGGGTCAAGATTTCATCAATTAAACAAAATTGATGATATAGTCTACCATTGGTCCTTAAGGTTCATTACAAACTGTAAAGCTCTGACTCATTGTGAGTTGTCGGCCTGCTCTAGCGAGCCGTAGACTCATACACTGGTAAACCTTTATAAATATATAGGTTGGGTAGTGGCAGTGGTTAGTGCGTGCGCCCCATGTATGGAGGCTATAGTCTTCCAAGCGGGCGGCCCATTCGCGTCCAGCCTGTGGCTCCTTTCCCGCATGTCATTCCCCACTCTCTCTCTCCCTGATTTCCAACTCTATCCACTGTCCTATCTCTCCATTAAAGGCACAAAAAGCCCAAAAATAAATCTAAAAAATACAAATAAAATATATATATATATATATTTATTTATATATCTATATATATAGATATAGAAATATATAGGTTAATTTTTGGTCTGCTCCCACACTACCTCTCTGTTTTTATCCCGCACAAACATAGCCAAGTGTATTATCTGCGTTCTCAGGACCTCTTTACACTCTCTGTCCCAAAGCGCTCGGACAGAAATTGGGAAAAGGGCTTTTGGTATTCTGCACCCTCAGCCTGGAATCTGTGACAGAATGACTTCAAACTCGAGGAGCTGGTGTCCTTAAATGTTTTTAAAATCTGATATAAAAAATATGGAAGCAGATTCTACAGGATGTCGATGTTTTTTACTCGACTGCTTGATCAGCTGCTGCTCAGAGATGGTTCTCTTTTAATGCAAAGTTTGTAAATTGTATCCCCCTCTCTGTCTGTAACTTTGTGTTTTTGCTGCTGACTGTCTCGGCCAGGTCTCGCTTAGAAAAGAGGTTCTTAATCTCAAAGGGACCGACCTGGTTAAATAAAGGTACCTGCACACACACACACACACACACACACACACACACACACACACACACACACACACACACACACACACACACACACACACACACACTCCTCCACACACCAGCCATTCTCCAGGCTTGTTTTGCATTGAAGTATTCTGTCAATGCTGATTCTGTTTGTGTTGCACCACAATGTGCCACAGCACTGAACATATCACCACATCGCTCCTGTAGCAGAGTGCATTGTGGGAGTCGGAGGTAGACATGTCAGTGTTGGAGCAGGGGAGCTGTAAGTCAGAGCAGAAGCTGTAGCAGCAGCAGCAGCAGTAGTATATTTCTGTGATATGATCTCATGCTGTCTGACAGTAATGGTACTTATGGTAATGTCCTCTGTGAACCAGACGTGCCCCCACACAGCACAGCGCTCTGATTTAACACCACAACACTTACAGCCTGTGCTGCTACATATTAGGATTTTAAATTTCAACCTCTGCAGCGCTGACAACGATACGGCCTCATCTGTCCACGACCGAACATTTGGGACTTTAAACGTCGATTCAAGGATGTTGAAAAGTTCAAATAAAATGTTTTCTGTCGTTGGAATACCTGCCATTGAATGAGAAGAACAGATTGCGGGACATAAAGCATCATGGAGTCAATAAAAACACATTTTATACGTCATAAAACACACGCCTTAAAAAAAACAACAGGGACATGAGCGTGATGGAGGGGTCGTATTCGAACATGTTCACGTTTATCCTGTTCATAGAGTGGAATATCTTACAATCCTTTAACATTTAAGCATCTTAAACCATCTTATTATGTTTAAAAGTTTACATTTAAAAGTGAAGAAGCTGCAGTTTTTTTTGAAGGGAACTCAGCTGGTTAGAGCTGAAACCGTGAAGACCTAGAAAAGACCCTCAGATGTGGCAAGTTCATGTAGCGATAATGAAATCGTTCTTTCACCTTTCACCTCATCATTACAGGACATCACATACCTGCAGATCTCAGTCTGCTCGCTGAGAACACAAAGGGTTAACAACAAATAGCGTTGTGTGTCCTCCAGTCTCCCTCCGTCATAGTTCCTCCCCCTTGTCCTCCCCTCTTCTCCCCCTTTGAAACAATGACATTTTAAAGCAGTGAAGGGTGAAAAAAAGACGCATTTTTAATTCCACTTTTCTTCAGAGTTCCTCCTGAGTCTCTCACCCCACAACATCCATCTCTCCTCATCAGCCAAACACAGGCCGACGCCTCCCCCCCTCCTCCCCCTTTCATCCCTCTGTTTTTGAATATGTGTTTTCTGTTTATTATGAGCTGACTCGGTGCTTCATCATCCTGTGAAAATTCATATCTGCTGAACATAAGTGGGAGAAACAGCAGGGAATCAATCTTTGTGCTGCGGCAGATAAACACGAGACACAATCAGAGGGAGAGGGAGAGACTGAGGGGAGGGGGAGAGAGGCAGAGGAGAGGTCTCACCCCCTCGTCCCGGCCGTGATGGATAAGAGGGGTTCGAGCGTCGGACGGTTTTATGTAAATGAAGGAGGATGCTGCTCGGCCTTGATGATTATGTGGAGATGTGAGTGATGTTCGAGGCTCCCCAGGCGCTCCCACAGAGACTTGTTATTCCTCTTCCTGCCCCCCCACCCCCCTCCTGGGACGATTCACTGTGACCCCCTGGACGTCCCCCCCGTCCCCTCCTCCCTGCTGCCACCCTTACCCATCCTCTCTCTCCCCGGGGACCACGCTTCTTCTGAAAAACGAGAAAGAAATAAGAAAAACAGCTCAGAGTGAGACATCTGTTTCATTTACTTAACAAATAGTCTGTCAGGGAATCTGCCCTCAGAGCCTCCAACAGCAGCCAGGAGGACGGACACTGAGTGAAGGAGAAACACCAGGAAGAGGAGGAGGAGGATGAGGAGGAGGAGGGCGTCACTAGTCTCTGTCCTGATCCACCTCCTGCTCCTTGGGCTTTATTAATGTGTGGCCGAGCTGTAATCTGATAAAATGAGACACTACGATATTGATGGATGTGTTTTTTTCTGTTTTTCTGAACAGAAGTGATGCAACCTTTAGCGGGTGCAGTGTGCAGATGTGAAAACATTTCCATTCATGTTCAACAGATAATTTTCAGACTGTTTCCAATAATCCTGAATTTGTCAGAAAGTCAGAAATGACTGACACGAAAATGTGAGTTATCTGATCCAGGCTCAGCCTCGTCCCTGTTGGTCTCGTGGACAAATATCATAGGTATGCAGGGTGTCTCAGTAGCAGAGAGAGAAAGCATCTCTATTCTTATGCAGACGACATGGTTCTCTTTGCTTCAGCTGACCATTTTGTCCACTACACCTACAAGGTGTTATGGTGCCACTATAAGAATGGACTCCATCCTTTGATTTTGGTGTGACTCATTTCCCAAAGTGAAGGAGTGTCTTTAGGTAATTTTCAATTGTTCGACATTTTGAGACAAATTAAAGCACTCCAGACTTTCATCTACACCTTCTTCCACCAGACTAAACTTCTGCTTACCCAGTGTCTATGTTAAGCTAAGCTAACAGCTGTAGCACCATGGTCAATAATTTCCCTCTTGGAGTGATGGCCAACTTTGCAGGACTTTGCAGGACTTTTTTCCACATAGAAATGTAGAAAATCAGTTCCGTTATTATACCGCTGTATAACTTTTATTTTACTGAGACTCAACAGACAAACAAGTGCTACTCCCGGATCATACGGACCAAGAAAGAACAGCCTTTATGTTGTATAATCGCTGCACACGGGAATGGAAGTCTTGCCTGGAAGAATTGTTGTTAAAGTTATATTTTGGACGATACAGTGGATAGAGTAGGAAAGCGGGAGAGAAAGTGGAGAGTGCAGGAAAGGAGCCACAGGCCAGACTTGAACCTGAGCTGCCCGCTTGGAGGACTACAGCCTCCGTCCATGGGGTGCAACCTAGCCGCTAGGCCATTTGCGCCGACTGGAGATTATTTGATGCTTCCCCTTGACTTCTCTGAAATTTGGCATTTGTTCCAAGAGGTGTATATCGTCTATGTCAGATGCTGATAGACGATGATTGCCGATGGGTTCCAAGGTCGGTCCTAATGTAACTCTGTTTCCCAGTGAGGTGTGTGAACACTGCAGACTGCAGTCTGTGTAAACAGATTGATGCTGTCCAAACAGCTCTAACGTTTGTTAAGTGTGCATCAATGTCCAAGCAACCCCTCACACACTCACCTCTCTGTTTATTTTACAAACTGGTCATAGGCCTAATTTGTGTGCACTAAAATCAGTACGAGCTGCTGGTTATATTCTAAGTGTTAATAATCCTGAACATTCAGAAGAGTTAATAAAACATGAATTCACACAGCACAGACTATGACGTCATCATGTAGAGTGACTTCTCCGAGCTAAAACGGACTTCCAGCGATCCTGTCTGTGTTTACTCGTTTTGACTCTCAGGATAACGAAGCTTGAGCGTTTTAGAATAAGAAAGAAGACACATCCTGCCATTTTTAAAAATGGTAGCTGTTATGTGAGTGCAAACGTTAAAAAAACAAAATGAAACAAGAAGAAAACAAGTGTCCAAACAAACAGCTGCACTGATGATCCAGAAGCTGCAGTACATGCAAATGTACATGCACACATGAATCTTTTGTCCCCTCTCTTCATATGTCACCTGCTCTGCTTTATGAGTCGTCTGCACAGGAATATACAACGGCTTTTTTGCATTTTTTTGGCAGTCTATCTCAGTCCTCAAAGTTTCCTTTACGATAACGAAAAACCATTAACTGCTGTCAAACAGCCGAGAAGAGAGATTATTTTTTTTATTGAAATAAGATTAAAATGATAAGTTTGACTGAGGGTTCCACCTGATAAAATATTTCAGCTCATAAGCGAGGTGTGGGCACAGGGATTAGAAGAGGAAGGGGGGGAGACAGTAACACAGAGGATAGAGAGAGAGAGAGAGAGAGAGGGAGAAATTCATAATGTATAATAAAACAAAAGGTGTCATGGGAAATAACAGTGATATTAAAATTAGAGGGAGGTTGGATCTATATGAAAAATGCAGATTTGAAAATGTAAATGATGATGAGGGAGACGAGGACGGATGTGGAGATGTGATAGTGGAGTAAAGAGGAGCTCACTGTCTGACTTTGTGGAGCTTTAAAGACAAATGGTCACAGCTGAGACGGGAAGACAAAGAGAGGAGCTGAGGGTCCAAACATGACGGCAGAAACACCGACGACGAACTGCACGAAGGTCAGGGCGAGCACAAAGAGTGTTTAGAGATGATAATGGCAAGCTCTCTCAGAAGATTTGTTTATTTATTAAAGGTTAAATACGAGTATCGGACTTGAGATTCATCAGCAGAACTTTGAGCTGGATTTGATTTAATCAGCACAGAAGGAGAAAAATAAAAGTGGAGACTAAAAGAATGAAATTGAAAATGTGTCCAAACTCTAATTCTGTCTACCTGCTTTAAAGCAACAATATGTAAGGATTCAGTCTTTAATGTTCCTTCATCACTTGTTACATGTAAAAACAAATGTCCTAAATTTCTTGGACGTTTTTTTTTTTCATACAACAAACTGCACAACATGACAGACATGAAGAAAAAATCCAAAAGACTCCAACAGCACAAAAAACAGCCCGGGTTAAAGTTCAGTGACTGAATTAGCTGAGGTGGCACCTAGCAGACAGCTAGCAGCTCCCTGCTGTCACTCAAAGAGGCCATGCCCCCTAATTCTACCTCACTTTAAACCTTAATATCATGTGAACAGGTGAGTTGTATAAACATTCAGTCCGTACAGGTGAAGAGAAAAAGGAGCTCTAGAGACCAAAACTGTTTTTATACCAGGTTGTAAACATGTTTATTCCAGCTTTAAAGTCGCACATTTTTATATTAGGCTCTATGGGGACTGACTCACTGCAGGAGACAGCCTCTAGTGGACACTCAGGGAACTGCAGTTTTGGGGCAACTTTCAGTTTTCCATTTGGTCGAACGATTGTAGGTCAGAGAGATAACATTTACAGGAGTGTAGGTTTAATCTTTAAAAACTACTGGCAACAAAATGATCTATAACTTTCTAATAATAGCAATAAACAGAATCCAGAATGATGGATTATGAAAGCACCTGATTGGGCATCCTTTTCTCCTGCAGTGTGATTGATGGGTTAACATGCACACAGCCTGTCAGTGTCTCCGTCCCATCTCTTCAGTATTAAATGACATGTTGCACTCTGTCTCCATGTGAATATGTCTTCATTTACATGCTATAGATCACATTGACCACTGTTTGGTGACCCCCCCCCCATCAGCAGGAGGACAGATATCCCCCCACCCCACCCTCCGCCCTTTCACTGAGAGGGGAGGTAGAGTAAAAGGAGCCCCCCTCCCTTAGACCTGAGCCTCCCTGAGGGGCTCTGCTGCCACTAAAGAATGGTACAAGTTCAAGTTCCAGCCACTCGGCCCTGAAAGCTGACCTGGTCTGCCTCCTCGTGTCCTCTGTGAGCTGAGAGCCAAGGACACGAGGAGGCAGAGCGACCATGAGCAACACAGAGACATTACCAACACACGATCACCTCGGGTGGGTAAATTAGATATGCTCACCTGTTTCAAAGGCATTTGCTAAACTATTCAGAATCTGTGTTAAAGAAGTTTAAACTTTTGACATCTCATTTGTTGACTGAAGGTAAAAACCAAGCGGCAACCTCCGGCAAAGACCTGCAGTCCCGCAATTGTCCACTTGACGCTGACTCCAAAAGCCCCAGAAGACACATCCTATTTCAAAATGTTCACCTTGACAGCAGAAATAATCATGAGTACGGCCTGATTAAAAAAAAATGAATTTGGTCTGAAAAGTACATTTCTTTTCGTCCATGTTGTATGCATTAAAAAAGCCATGCATTCAATTTAACATCAGCTCCGTCATCAGGCACAACCATTTTAAATATCTGCAAAAACCAAAATGCTAATGATATAAGAGTATATTGGGGTATTAACTCCAGATGTGAGCTTTTCGAGGAGTAACCCTTGTAGCTCATTTTAATCATTTCCTTGTTTCCAGCATCAGTTTTTAATGCTAATATATTGCTAAATGTGGCTAACCTCCTGCGGGCTGTGATGCCTCCTAACCCTTTAAAGGGTTACCATTAGATTAAAAGGATAACATTCGTTCATGAGAGTGGTCTTTATTGTGTCCCACACAAGATCAGCCACAAATCCTGTTCATTTCTTATCCACAGAGTATCTTTATCTGACTTCATTATCACTGATAAATGTCCTTTTTAATCGCGGGAAAATGTCTGACCTCAATCCCTGCAGCTTCTTGCAGGAGAGCCCCACAAATATCATCGGATGAGTCATATCCATTGGAATAAAAATTTCCATTTGAAATACAAGTTATCAGAATTCCTGGGGAAATAGGACTCACTTTTCCTCTCGAAACAGAAGCATAAACTTTCTCTTTCTTTGAGTGAAAGCACGCCCGGTATAGATGGTGGATCCTTTGAGTTATCAGGACAAACACACTCTTGATGTTTCAGTCTCTGTTCAGGACCTCAGACCTGCGGTACCCGCCGTCCTCTTCCCTCATCCTTTCATATGAAGATTTCACTCACATTATGAAGAGAATCTGCCAATTACCACCTGTCACCGCTCTGTTACTGCCCCTCAAAGGCTCCATGAACCTTGTTAACCCCGTTCTGTTACAGTAGCAGCATAAATGGACAGTCGTGCTCTGTGATGTCGACAGCGATGCTTCAGCCATTAGCTGCAGGCTGCAGTCACTCACAAGTGCTCTTAACTGCTCTCCTCCCGGATAAAAAAAAGGAATCACTTCTTTGCCCATTAGCGCTGGCATTAAGAGCTATTATTTGCCTCAGCTGCGATAACTGTCCTCTCCCACATCAGCCGTCATTAATGTTTTTCATTCTGAGTCAAACTTGAAAGGACACGTGGACATTTAACAGGCTGCAGCTTGTTTGGCTGAAGGAGAGTGTGGAGAGAGAAGCCTCGGCGGGCTAACACAGTGACAATGGAGAAAATGGAAAAAAACGCACTTGGCCTCATCATGACAAAGTTTCTCAATTCATCCTGCAGCGGACTTCACTGTGAGCATGCTCACCAATGAAGGGGCGTATCAGTGAAATATTTAGGATTTGACAGAAGCCTCATGTGACGGGTCGCAGACGATGTCAGGCATGGTGTGGTCGGCCGTCGATAGATGCCCTAACGATCCTTGAATCCTCCTAGGACCTCTGAAACACTTGATAGAATAAATGACCCGTCTCATTTTACCCCCCCTCACTATGTGCACATATTGCTGAGTGGGCAGAGAGGGAGTGGGGGGGGGGCGGCTAGGATGGCACAAGGGCTGGCCTCACCTGTAATGGCATCTCTCAGCCTCTCCGTATCGATCAGCTCTGCCCCTGAATACTCGTCTGGGCTCCGGGCAGTGGGCGGGGGGGGGCAGAGGGGGGCGTGGATCTCATTGCCACGGTGCCCTTGGTGAAGGCCGGTGTCCAGTGACAGCAGAGTGGAGTGTGTGTGAGTGTGTGTGTGCGTGGACCAGAAGACACACACACATTTTTTGCTGGACTACATTCGGGAACATCACGAGTTACATCCCTGAAATATGAGGAGAAATCACAAGAGGGATCTTTTATTTAATCAAAGTGGCCGGACCGCATATTACCATCCGCCATGCCTCTTCCTCTTCTTCTGAATTAAACTCCGCAATGCCAAAACATGATCAACAAAATATATCAAACATGTTGTTAATTGGGGGGCGCCTGTAGCCTACTGGTTAATGCATGCGCCCGGAGTCTCTCCAAGCAGGCGGCCTGGGTTTGAATCCGACCTGTGGCTCATTTCTTGCATGCTTTTAATTGAAGAAAGAAGCGACAATGTTTCTGACTTATCGCTCTGAAGGCTTTTGCAAACTTTTTGCAAATAATGTGAAACATTTTGCAGGGCAATGCAAAGAAACTCTACAAATGCAGACCTCAAACACATCATTCTTCTGTGTTTCAAATGTTCTCCATACTTAATCAGAGAAAGATATTTTTAAGTTTTTGAATTTACTTCAGACTTAACACAACTAAGGCCAGGCATACACTGTGCAAATTGTGGCGTCCAAAACGGCCATGTTGGGGCGCCTTTAAACCGCCTACCTTCTCTGGTCCAAACAAATCCAGAGCATTCAGGAGCAGAATCTAAAGTTAGAAGGAGGACATACTGACTGCTGCATTGTTGTCAGAGAAGCCAGCACTTCAACATAGCATGTTTCTTTAATGTCTGATCATATAGTAAGATCACTTTATCATTTCACTCACTACACAGCGTACTGATTGATCCTTTAAGTCGATCTGAAGCATTCTGGTGTGTGCTGAAATACACAACAGGAAAATCTGGCAACCTTTAGAACCATCAATACATAAGGACTGCTTAGTTTTGGGGGGGTGGGGGGTGGTCGGGGGTTCTGGTCCAAAATCTGTGTGCTGTGTACCCCGCTTTATTTACACAGACAAGAAACGGCCTAAAGAGGCAGATTTCATGTCCATGTTCTCTTGTACTGGTAATAAGTTGACCAGTTGGACAAGCTGACTTCTTCTCTCAGGGTCGTTTTTTTCAGGCAGCTTTCAGCAACAAGTGAAGGAGACGCCAAGAACAAACAGACAAAGGATCAACGGGGCAGCTCACAGATATAGAGCTGAGAAGAAACACTTTTAAATATATTAATGTGAGGTGTGAGGTTCAGACGTTTGGAGCACGTCAACAGATTAAAGGTCGGGATCACTTATAGAAAGAGTCAGAGTGTGACATGAAGACACTGTGCGTGATGTCATAAATACATTCGATGTGTGTGTCTCTCTCTGGATGAAGTGCGGCGTGGTTTGTGAGTCCAAGCCTGGCATCCTGTTTCTGCAGCGAGGTGTTAACCGAGTGAGAAACGCGACGCCCGATAGGACGACTGGCTCGCCTCCACCTCCTCCCACCGACGCCTCCCTCGTCTTCATCTGATGTGTCAAAAGAGAAAAAACGAAGAAGTGAGGAGCGGCTAGACGGGGTCACCGGGGAGTACACACACACACACACACACACACACACACACACACACACACACACACACACACACACACACACACACACACACAAGCACACACACACACACACACACTCACAAACACACTGAGGAACTACACAACGTTGACACACACTAGCCTCTCTGTGTTTGTACCCATGTTTTCATGAACAGAAATCATGATTTTCTGCAGATACTGAACAGTCTTCAATAATCTTTGTGTTTGTGTGTGTGTGTGTGTGTGTGTGTGTGCTGTTCTTGTTTAGATGACAACATGAGGACACCTGTGCTTAATCCTGCAAATATCCCTCCTTAACCTTTACATGTTTTCCTTGAACTAAGTTTAAATTCAGGGGGGAAGATGACCCAGAGGTTCGGTCCTCCAAGCGGGCGGCCCAGGTTCAAGTCCGGCCCGTGGCTCCTGTCCCGCATGTCATTCCCCGCTCTCTCCTGTTTCCTTCTCTATCCACTGTCCAATCACAATAAAGGCAAAAAGCCCCATGCCCCACAGAAACATACAATAGATAGTTTGAGTTTACATGTGTTAAAAATGTATCCTGATACGTACTTTGTCATTTAGGAGAATACTTTGTCAAGTTTAAGTCTCATTTGATTCGTTGTTGGACTTTCATAAATCTGACTCGAGTCTAAATTTGACATTTAGATCTCAGCATTTAAAACACGTGGTTTTAAATAGTATTCAGGAACCCTTTTATATTTCAGACTTTTACTTCAATCAAATCTCACAGAATAGGATTTGTCCCCCCATAAGACATTCTTGTAAAAACTTCTCTCCTGATAATCTTTCGCTCCTATATACCTGTGTGTTCAATACACCGGTGTACATTTGTCAAGACTTGCTGAGCACAAAGTTTTCAGCCTCTAAAGTCGCCGCTGATCATTGTGTATACATGGAGCAGGGAGAAGAGCAACAACACCAGGACGATGTGATACCTCAAGTTGTCTGAAGAAGCGCCTCTCTGCATGCAGGGAGGAAAAACTAAAGACGGAGAAGGAGTGTTTTGGGGAAGAAGAAGAATTTTGTGTTTATCTGATGGTGTCCACAGTCAGCCGTCTGTATCGCTCACAGCTGCTAACCTCCTCATTATGGACTTGATTGTGGAGGAAATTCCCCATCAGACAAACATTTAACTTCTCCATTAACGGAAACTTGTCCAATCAGGCAGGATGTGTGTGTGTGTGTGTGTGTGTGTGTGTGTGTGTGTCTGTGTGTGTTTAATTGATTCAGTCTGTTGAAACAAAGGTTTTAAATTACAGATATTCAAGTTATTAAAGTGATGAAGAACAACGAGGAGGTGACTGATGACATTAGTGTCGTTGAGATCTCGTAGAGTGACCGTCCTGATGATGATTTGATGATGATGAGAAATGTGTAGAAGAAGAAGAAGACGATGATGATGATGAATTGATGATGATGATCAGATTGCTAATGCTGATGATCTTCCTCATCCTGTCCAGTTTGAACAATAATCACAGTAATCATCAGCCTTTGTTCTGCTCTGTGTGAAACAAGGAGCTCTGATTCATGAGAGTCCACACACACACACACACACACACACACTCAATCACACTCACGCTAACAGCTACCAGCTACCAGCTAAATTAAGCTACTTCATGTTTAAACGTGTCAAATGTCAACACCCTAATCTAACAAAGTGCATAGACTCTCCCACCATTTCCACATACTACGTGCATGCCGCGGTCCACCAGTGCCACCATGGTTATGCTCCATCAGACGGGGTTTGTTGCCTGTTTTGACATAATGTTGATAAAAGTGATGGAAAATACGGTCAGGAGGCGATAAATTGTGTTTTATTTTGAAATTGACCAGACGCTCTGTACGTTTCCTTGTCTGACTTCCTGCCCGGGTCGTTCTATTCTGTCCAGCTTGATGCGTGCCCGCAGAGTACTCCGTCGAAATAAGACTTGTGGCATATTTGAAATGGAGCGGAGCGTAGTGGCGCTGCTGGCACGCTCCGGAGATAGACCACGGCGCTCTCTGAGGAAACACAATCATTTGCGAGAGTGGCAGCGAACTGCGGCGTAGTGCGCGGCTTTGAAGGACGTATGTGGACATTGGGGGTCACTGTGTTAACACCAAAACTGTTCATCAGTAAGAGCATAGACTTTGTTTCAGTCCGACTCTTATGGTCCCTTCATAACTTCTCCACCAATGCAGCCATTGCTTCCTTCACCATGTCGCCGCCATTAAGCCTTCTCTTCTTTGTTAGGATGTGCACATCTTAAAAGTTGCAGATTCAACCATTGGTTCTTCGTCAGGCAAATTCCTTGTTTACAGAATACCATGGAACTAAAGTAATTCATTCCTGTACCTGTATCTTTAACAATCTGCAGGTCTGGCAAATCAGTTCTAGTTTCTACCGAGGCAACACCGCAACACTCGACTGTTCAAACGGGCAGCTGAGAGGCGGGAGGACAAGGAGGAGGGAGGAGAGTGGGAGGAGAGGGGGTGGGAGTGGGGGGGAAATGGCACTTGATTGGTGACAAAAGATAACAAGAGGTGGCTGCAGGGAGTCTCCAGAACTCAGAGTGGTGTGAATGGACCCCATCTGGTTCCTCCACAAACGCCGAGGAGACGCAGATAATAGGACAAACACACTCACACACACACATACACTCTCTCTCTCGTTCTCTCTCTGTCTTTTCGCTCGGCCTGACCGGTCCCGGGCGGCCTCATCCCCCAAAGAGCTCTCTCTCCAGTCTTCTCCCCTCGGTCCCTTTAGCTCGACCAATTTAACGTGAGAAAATGTGAGGAGGGCGACCGCCAGATCCATCTGTGACTGATGGTGGAGGCAGGAGGGGGGGAATCAAGGAGGAGAAAACACCCCCCTTCAGTCTCTAAGGAGGGATCTTTACAATAAACTGTACTCATCTTTACGACTTACTCACAAAACACTTCCTGTTCTCAGATTGACCTCACAGGAACATCGAGGAGCTACGTCCTCAGAGTGAAGCTGCTGTATTCTCGCGGTCAACTCACACCTGATCTATAAGGTTGAGCAGCTACAGAGTCAAAGGAAAACAACCTCCATTCTCTGATTCATGATGTCATATCTGTTGAAACAGGAGTGGGACGAAGACCTACTCTACAGGTAGGTGGTTATTTATCAACCTTTTGTACGCAAACTGTGTTTTAGGTCACTGAAACCGTAGGTCTACCTTTTGGAAAACTCCTTCCAGGGCAAAGATTGTCAGAAGCATCAAACAGGCGTGCCTGCTGTTGCCATGGTGACTTAGCATTTAGGGCCAATCACGCCTTAAAGTCAAGGAATCATGTCGTGGTTCTGCTCTCACAAAACGATTGATGGAGCTGGAATTTGGCCCGACTTAAAGACTAGTTGTTCGACTCAAACTTTGGGTCAAAATCGGCCTGAAATCCTACAGGCTTTATCCCCGAGTCAACAGTCGTGGCTTATCTGTTGACTTCCTCTTGATTTTCCTCTCCACTTCCTGACAACCCCCGAAGGCAGCTGTCATCAACGTAATTGTTTATACTTGACTTTGCGCTACATGTGTTACTGGAGGATACCTCTAGAGGGCGCATCAGAGAGCTCAGGCTGTGTTCAACAGCCTGAAGTCAGGGATGTAAACTACAGACGTGGTGACACCTGATGGTTTAGTTATGTTATGTTCATTCTGAGATGAGAGCATGAAAACCGCTCAGGCGACTGATGACCAGTGGACAGAACAAGCCGTCTGCACTCAGTTCCTCCAACATTGTCCTCCGTTTACAGACGGCACGTTTGTCTCTGTGCAGTGACAATGACTCCTCGTGAAGATGTGAGTAATGACAGACTTGGTGTATCAGTATGTCTTTAAAACCTTCAGCCATTGTCGTCTCTGCAACTCATCCTCGCTGCCCTTTAATGTTCATACTACGTCGTGCGTCCATGTGTGTGTAAACTTTTGAGGACGTGCACAGGTGACACGCAAAACAGACGCAGGGGACAAGAGGCGGCCGTCATGCACACACACACACACACACACACACACACACACACACACACACACACACACACACACACTCTGAAACATAGGCTGCCTTCTGTTTTCTCTGTTCGACATGAAGACGTTCAGTCTGTGAGGAGAGGCCTGCAGCCCGGTCCACTCATTACACCACAGTAGTGTGTGTGTGAGAGACTGCGTGTTTGAAGGGATGCCACACTGTGAAGATTATTTAGTGCACCCCACAACCCCCCCATGCTGAATAATTCAGCCCCCCCTCATGTCTCTCATTATAAATATTTCAGCCTCAGTGACAGATTACACTCGTCTCGTGCGGCAACTGGGAGAGATGTTAGAAAACAGAAAGTGTGTGTTTTAGAGAGAGAGAGAGAGAGAGAGAGAGAGAGAGAGAGAGAGAGAGAGAGAGAGAGAGAGAGAGAGAGAGAGAGATACAAACATGACAACTTCCTGTCTCTGTCTGTGTGTGTCCTATTGAACCTTTTAGCACACAGAGCTGGTATCAAACAGACTGATGGCAGCGGGTCAAGTTAATCATCACTTCGTCTCTTTAAGGTTCAAACCTCAGTGTTCAGTTTGGGATGAGGTAAGAGTGGATTCACTGACCACTTTGAAAATGTAGCTTTAGTGTCCATAGACCACATGATGCTGTTTAAAATCTGAGCACACACACACACACACACTTCATCCTGATCTGTGAAAATGGTCTTGTGTCACTTTGCACTGTTGGGATGTGAGTGTGTTTTTCTTTTTTGTATGATCTGCTCTTGCTTGCTCCAGCGAGGTGGGAAGCTTTGTTTTGAACGGTGAAACGTTTCACATTTCATGAGTTTGACCTCACAATAAACTGGATAATGTGTCCTCTCTCCTCCCGGCTCAGCATGAAGAAAGTGAGCATGAGAGTGCAGCTCCACACAGAATCAAGGTGCAGAAAGCTGCTCTCCAAATTAAGTAACAAATCCAGAGCAGGGACTACTTTTTGGGCATGTTTACTCTTGAATATCATTAGTGCTATATGCTCTGTGAATTAGACGGGATCCTCACTCTCACTTACTCTGCTTTTATTTCGTCTCATCGTCTGTCCTTATACTGCTCATTTACATGACACTGCTGAGTATGTGTTTGTGGTTTTGAAGGTGTGTGTGTGTGTGTGTGTGTGTGTGTGTGTGTGTGTGTGAGTGACAGTTTGAGACAATAGCAGACAACCATCTCCAGACGTGAAGCAGAGAGGCGGCTGATGGGGACATGAAAGAATGTTTCACTCTTTGTGTTCATACAGAAATATTCACCAACACACACCAGCATGAATCGGAATGATGACCACAACCTGCGACAAACGACACACAGAGCATCCTGCGTTTCTCTGAGTTCCACATACATGTTGCAGCATAGAAGGATACGTCAGACATCAGGCCGCTTTTCAGACAAAGGTAGGAAAAGTATGATTTTATGTTGTGCAGAGCAATTACAGGAGGAGTCTGAAATCTTTCAGCCTTGACATGTGTCGTAACTTCAGGAAGTCTACCTGAGGGCCGGTGGTGCACACTCAACAACGACTGTATCACCATTTACCTGGAGACGCTGTGATCCCGTGTGTAGCTGTGTTGGATAAACTGTGCTCAGTTTTAACTTGCTTTCTGAATGTTTTCTTAACTTTCAGACCGGTCAAATAGTCTGAATTTGAATTTGTTTTTAACTGACTGAGATATTAGTAGCTGTAAACATCTGTAGTTCTCACAAACAAAGGCTGACATTATAGCAGAGTGTAAATGTGCACACGTCCCCAAGCTGTTGTCTCACATTATGAGGAAATATTTTATGTAGTCTGCCTCTCTTCTTTTTTTTTTTTTTTTCTCTCTCTCTCTCTTTCTGCAGGATGTTATCGCTTTAGCAATTGTGTGAGCCATTGGACTGAGTGATTGTTGAGTACGGCTGCTGGCTTCGTTGTCGGGGGAAACAAAGGATTTGATTTGATTTGATTTTTCTCCTTCAGAGAGAAACACCGAGAGGATTTACCCCAGACCACAACTGCCCTCCATCACCCCCCCACCCCCCCCCACCCCACCTCCCCCCCTTTAAAAAATAAACAAACAGATCACTGCAAATGATCCACATGTGTGTGTGTGTGTGTCTTTTTAACATCATCTGTGTGTGTACATGTCTGTGTGTGTCTGTGTGTGTGTATGTGTGTGTGGGGACGGATCTGTCCTCTAGCTGGCAGATGCCCAGTACAGCACAGCTGGGCCCCCGCCACAGGAGGGGTCACAGGGGCCTAAGATTTCCCCTCGGCCCCTCCAGGCTTTTTTAGTCCTCGCTCTCAGCAGCCCTGCTTTAACACACACACACACACAAACTATAGACACACACACACACATGCATGCATATTGATGAACACAAACATTTCCCCCCCTCAAGCTGCCCCTCTCTCTCTGTTTGGACCCCCCCTCCCTCTTGTTGTTGCGTTATAATTGATGAGTCCTCCATCTTTGATCTCCTCTGTTCAACATGCAGAGGTCAAGTGGAGAGTGTCTCTGCTCGCCAAACATCTCTGCCAGCTGTTTGAAATGTGCTAACTGTGCCCAGCGCTGTGACTGCCAGGACACTCTGCTCTGGCAGAGAGGAGGGGAGCTGGTTGTACCTGGCACTGAGGCCTGAGGGGAGGAGGGGCTGCAACGGGCAGCCAATCACACAGTCTGAGGACAGCACCACTGCCAGAGAGAGGACAGCATTCCTGCTAACTAATTCATTCATTCATCACCATGCTTACTGCTCTGTGCAAAGATTGGTCAAACAAAAAAGAGCTTACATAGACTTCAATAGACTGAAACTGATGCCATGAGAACAAATAGATGGAGGTCATTAAAGACCCCATATTCTCCTCATTTTCACCTTTAATGTTGTCACTCTGTGAAACCTATAGAGTAGCTTTGCATGATTATCAGGTCAAAAACCTCCTTATTTATCTAAAACCGGCCTCAGTAAAAGCTTCATTTCAGCCGCTGCCTGAAACAGTTCATTTCAGCTGCTGCCTCTTTAAAGGCCCACCCACCCTCCCATCATGCCCACTTCCCCCTGGAAGCCTTCTGGGGGGGCAGAACGCTGCAGGGCTGCCAAGGGAGGGCTGCTCTCCAGTGCTGGGAGAAGAGAGTCTATGTAAGAGGTTTCACCGACTTACGGCATCCAGCATCGAGTCTCCTGCTGTGAGGCTGCATGTGTGAGCAAGCAAGTAAGGTGCCTGAAATTTTCGAGCCATTTCAGTAGTGCATGAGTGAAAATGGATTTGTCATATGCATCCTGCTTTACAGGGGTTACCTTGTTTTTTGAAAGTGTGGATATCGAATTAAAACTTAAATGAAATTTTGCATTCAGATCCAAGTCTGGAGGTGGTCCTAATTTATACATGCATCCCTCTCTGGACACTAAACCAGATTCTCTCTTACCTCATGAGATACCGAATAACAACATCAAATCAGGATCAAGCTATCAGAGCTGCTGAAACCGAAGCATCTTCTTATACCTGACATCAACAAGCAATGAAGTTTACAGTTGTGGTCATGTTGACTTCATCCTCCGCTTTAAATCCAGCTGTGCTTCACTACACACACGCACAACACCAAACCAAAGCTCGACACATGACATTCAGCTGCCTCAGGTTTATCTTCTTATCTCTGAACATAACCATCAGTGTGTGTGTGTGTGTGTGTGTGTGTTTGTGTGTGTGTTTATAAAGGACAAATGGAGATACATAAAGCGGAGCACATTCAGCTTCGATCACAGAATTGATGCGTCTCTCTCGTGCCGACAGACGCGAGCGTCCTCACAGGTATGACATTCCAAAGTCACCTGCAGACATTAACTCGGGGTTTAATGGCACGGACGCTCGGCTATCGACCGCTCACACACGAGCTGGAATCTCTCAATATGTCACAATCTAGTTACTGTGTGAGAGCTGCTGACAAACAGGCATTGATTGAATGATCCCAGTTTACTGACACACAAAGACCAGTGTGTGTGTGTGTGTGTGTGTGTGTGTGTTTGTCAGCAATGACACCGACACACACACAGGAGAAGAAACAGCAGGACTGTACGTCTATACATCTTTATTATCAGGCTTCAGTCTGTGTGTGTGTGTGTGTGTGTGTGTGTGTGCGTGCGTGTGTGTGTGTGTGTGTGTTAGTGTTAATTGTCCCTGTGTGTCTCTGCTCCTTCTTCCTGTCCCTCTAAACTAGACGAGGTGTTAACGATAGTTTTTAGGAGGCGTGCTGAGATTCAGGCAATCAGAGACAGAAATGAGCTCAGGTAATAAAGCTGCAGGTGGACTCCTTCTAATCTCAGATAACTGTTCTAATCAGCACAGGCAATTTGGACCACAGCAATAATAATAATACTAATAATAATAATAATACTAATAATAATAATACTAATAATAATGATGTTAATATGTGTGCCAGAAGGTTATCGATTGTCGTTGCTCTGTGCAGGTCAAAGTTTCAGAGACGTTGATTCAGACGTTACATCCTGACACACACTCTCAGACCTCATGACAACACACACACATCTCCTGATCAACATTAGCAGCTTTGGCACTCAGGATCAGTGTGTGTGTGTGTGTGTGTGTGTGTGTGTGTGTGTGTTTTATAGAGGTGGGGTTGGAGGGGGGGGTCCCTAATTTGCACATATGGAAATGCTTTTTCTCACCGCGCCGCCTTCGCTGTTGTGGCCAGATGGAATTAGAGAGCGCTCAGAAGCCGTGAAGGCAAACACATCAAAAAAAGAGGAGGAGGTTGGGGAGAGGAGAGGAGAGGAGAGGAGAGGAGAGGAGAGGAAAGGAGAGGAGAGGAGAGGAGAGGAGGAGGGGGGATAAAGACAAAAAGAATGAAAGCAGCGAGAAAAGGAAAGTTGGATTCTTGTGGTTAGAACAAAGAGAAGACAAATGACTGTGGCTGTTTCCGCCCTGCAGGACGAAACTCACACACACACTCACACACACACACACACACACACACACACACACACACACACACACACACACACACAACACACACACACACACTGCATGCTGTATATAAACTCCGACATAATCACACTCTAATAGTATTTAAAAGGAGTCATACAACAGCTCATCATGTGTTTAGGGTTATGGTTAACAGTTTGTGAGTCTACGTTTGCACTGGTTCCAGCGAAGATGAGAAGATGCAGGTTACGATCAGAGCAACAGTTAGAGGAGTAAACTCTGTTGGATCCAGGGGTTTCCAGGCATGCCTGCCAAAAATTGCATGTACCAGTTTTAAAACTATCTGATTCTTGATTTCAGGGTCAGATCTGTGATGACAAAGTATCTGAAGTTTATACTCAATAACAGTTAGGTGTCCTTATTGTTCTATAGAGGACGACTTTTCATCAGCCTGCATAAATATGAGCTGCAAACTGTGTTTTACTCTCTTAATAGGAACTTTAAGGTTGGATGCAAAATACGGCAGCATAGAAATTGTGTCAGGCATATCTTACATTGTCCTGTGAGGTGCAGGCAATTTTCAGCATGCATGCATTTCTCTACATAACACCGGTGTATAGACAGGGTTAGCTAAGCTGTTCCACATCGGCTGGCTGGCCTCAGTAGTTAGGCTTTAGTTTCTATTGTGCAGATACACATGTAGGGCTATGGGGAGTGACTCCCTTTGGAAAAGACCTCAAGTGGACACCGGAGGAACTGTAGCTTTTGGCACTTCATTGCTGCTGTTGTTGTAGATGTGATCAACATTTCAGCTGAAAGACGAGTTTATGTTCGAGTCTCAGACTAAACATCGGACCACAGCTGGTTTAGATTTCCCTCCTCACTCCTCTCAGACTCTCTCCATGTTTCAGTTCTCCTGCCAGGGTAATTTATTAACCCCCCCCCCCCCCCCCTCCCCAGAATAAAACACCAACACTCATCAGCTTAAATAAACTCAGAGGGTGTGTGAGTGCGGGGGGGTTTCAAACATCTGATTAACACTTTCTCTCCAATATTTTCCACACAAACTTTTAACTAGGCGATGCATGTACAGAAGTGTGTGTGTGTGTGTGTGTGTGTGTGTGTGTGTGTCACAAAAAAGTTTAATAATCATAACATTCAAACTGGGCTCATTGCCCCAGAAGAGCACACTCACTGCAGACATAGTGTGTATGTTTACTGCTTGTACCTACACTGCAAGATACCTGAGAATATTACATTTGTTTTGATGAAAAAGCCGATAATTTAGCACGTTAGCACAGGCTAACTCTCCATTTATTGGCGCACACCAACTCCACGTCCGAGGGTAAAAGTCATCACGAGATTCAGCTCCTGCAGCCACATGTCCGATGTGTGCTTGTGCAAGACACTTAACCCCACGTTGCTTCTGCTGCTTCATCGGCGGGGTATGAATGTGTATGAATGGATGAGTTAATACTGATGGACTCTTTCAGTGTGTGAAGGTGTAGGTGTGACCTGCGATGTTAAAGTGCGTTGAGTAGTCAGAATACAAGAAAAGAACGATACAACCTCCGGTCCATTCACCATTACACACTCTGCTGAATATTGGGAGCACAAAAGAGACAAGAAAGAGTTAAATTATCGTTTCTTTGCACGAGCTCTCCCTCTGTTTTAATGATAACGTGATAAAGAAAACGTTAATTCTTCAGACCACTTTACTTAATTAGGATTTATGTCGTTCTGGTTTCTGTCCTCTCTGAGCCGCTGACAACGTGTCCGAGCAGAGAGACGCCGGTCAGGAGACAAAGACACACAAGTTGAGACATAATTGGAAATGGAAATGAAGGCATGAATTAAAAGATATTTCAAAGGATGTATTAATTAAAGTGGACATGGCGTTTGCTCATCAGGGCCGGGATTGGTGGAAACCTCTAAACGTGTGTTAATGACGATGTTATCTGGTCATTTGTGTCTCTTTTTTTTTAAAGAGCAGGAGGAACTATTGTCTACAGGACTCTTCATCTCACCTCCTCTTTTCTCTGACTCAGACTTTCTCTCGTCTTGATGAGGAGTCCTCCTGCCCGCCCCCTCCAGGCTGGCTGTCTTACCTGGAAGGTGGCGTGTAAGGTTAATTGGGAGCTGAGGTTGATAAAGTAATTAATGCGTTTGTCAGCAGTGTCTTTCTCTCGCCTGCAGCCGTCGTTCTGCTCGCCTGCCGGCTGCCCCGGAGCTGCTGAGATGCTGCTCTGATACAACTCGCTCACATCGCTGCACATCTTTTGTTTTTGGAGGAGAGAGACGGCAATGTCAGTCCACCCTGAAAAACCAGGACAAAGAAAGTCTGGACCCGTTCTGTGTGTGTGTGTGTGTGTGTGTGTGTGTGTGTGTGTGTGTGTGTGTGTGTGTGTGTGTGTGTGTGTGTGTGTGTGTGTGTGTGTGTGTGTGTGTGTGTGTGTGTGTGTGTGTGTGTGTGCATGTTCCTCACCCCTTTGTCTGCAAAAAATACAGGAACCTCCAAAGTCAAAAGAGTTCAGATAAGTTTAAACGTGACTTCTTCTCCACAACCAGTCAGATCCTATTTTTTTAGGAGCCTTCAGTCTCACCTGTTCATGTGAATGAGAGATATACAAACTAAACACCTCCTCAAGGATTACTGACTGACTGAAATGAGGGAAGAGGTGATTTTTATGTTTTCATATGATTTTGTTAATTAGCTCAGTAAAAAACTTTTTTCAGATTTAAAGACGTGTAATATTCAAATCTAAAAGCTGGAGGATAAGCCTTCTCAATAAAAGTCCCCACTTATTGCGTTGTGAAATGCTTTTATTATGAAAGAGACAAATCAGGAGATGTAAGGTCGTGGTTGAGGGACGACAGTCTGCTGGTGGAGGCTGGGCGTCAGGGACGTCGGGTGGTACTTTATTATTTTGCAATATGGCCTACACATAAAATCTACAATATCTTTTCACACCATACTTTACCAGTTCAACCTTTTCTTCTAAAAACAAAATATAAATGACCAAAAACAGCCGAAAATGTTTTGTCAAGACCTAACACAATTTCCTCTCAAGGATAAATAAAGTCACCTGAGTCTCTCTCTGGGTTAACATGACTACATTGCAACAACTGCAGCTCTGTTGTGACTCCTCATAATTTATCCGTTTTGTGCTCTGTGTTCTCTTTCTTGTCTCTCCTTGCTCTTTGCTGCTGTAACACCATAAATGTCTCCGTTGTGGGATAAATAAAGGTTTATCTTGTCTTAAAGTGTGAGCTGTAAAAAAAAAAGTGCATTAAGCAGTTTCAGGGTTCAGCGAAAATACAGATGAGGCAGAGAAGCTTCTGCTAAATACTTGTGGCTGGGTGACACCCACCTGGGGCCACCCAACAACTCTGGAGGAGGTGAAGGAGGAGGGAGGAGCGTTAAAGAACACCTGTCTTTAATCAAATATGATTCAGCGGTAGAATCATTTTATCGTCCAGCCCTACGCAAAGTGCATTTCCTCTCATGCATGCTCAGAACGTATGTGGTGGTTGGCCGTCGGCTGTAGTCTTTGCGGTGTGTTCAAGTGCAACTTTTTGGCCAAGACAAGCCACAGTCGGCCTTTGTAGCCACTACTTGTTTGCCGTCTGCTTGGTGTGTCAGGGCCTTAAAGGGTGAAGTTTGTTTCTTGGTTTGATACACTTCAGCTACATGATGCCCCCCCCCCACCCCTCCTATAACCCCCCCACCTCATCGTGTCCTCAGCTGAAACAAAGCAAACAGAGCTCTCTTCGGTCTGCAGCAGATTGTTAATCCAGCAGGTCCCAGGAGGAGCAGATTAATTATAAATGATGATACTCAGTAAAGCCCCCTCAGCAGCCTTCCCCCGCCATGAAATATAGATGTGGATTAACTCTTTATTAATAACATATTTATAAAGCTATTATTGATTCTGTGAATGGACACAGCTTTATCTGCACACAGGAAATGAGAGCGGGCACAGAGACACATTTTACAGCTTTTGTCGTTATTTTAATTGATGTGTGTCACACAGGGGGGATGACACGTGTGTGTGTGTGTGTGTGTGTGTGTGTGTGTGTGTGTGTGTGTGTGTGTGAGGGAGAGAGTTTACATGGACTGAGAGCAGAGATTATTCTAAACATTTCTATCCCGGTTGAGTCTTTTCTTATCGTCTCTTTCTTAAAATTAATATCCAAACTAAATAATGTGAAGTTAAAGGATGAAATAAAGCAGCTTTTTAATTTAGGAGAGATGAAGAAGAAGAAGAAGAAGAAGGTGAGACAAATAAAGAGTGCATCCCTGTGATGAAAATGTAGAATTGATATTTGCATACACAGAATGAGGAGGTGAGGCTCCTCGTCTTTTATTAAACACAGAGGAGTCCGCCTGCTGTTGTCGTCTAACTCCGAGTGAAGCAAACATGACGGAGTTTATCTCTCATCTCAGAAGTTTGAAAGGAGGAAGGAGAGGGAGAGATAGGAAGACAGGAGCGAGGCAGAGAGAAAGACAAAGAGGGAAGAATAAGAAACGTGTCAGATATTCATCCGACGGTCAGGAGCGGCAGATCGGGTCGTGTTCGGCCCTCGGGTCCGCCTGTGCTACAAAATAATACAACACTTTATTGTCCCCCAGGGGGAAATTTGTTGTCACAGCTTTTCACAGTTGGTACAGAGGTAAACATATATGATGACATGGCACAGGAAGAAAACATGTAAAAAAAGGCCGGTCAGGGTTGAAGCTTGAAGCTTATTCAGAGCTTCATTAACTGAGGGAACAAAACTCTTCTTAAAGCGTGCCCTCCTCCGACCTGATGGCAGAAAAGAAAAGAGTGGACTGAGTGGGTGAGAGGGGTCCTGGGCTGTGGTGAGTGGGTGAGAGGGGTCCTGGGCCTTTGTGAGTGGGTGACAGTGGTCCTGGACCCTCTCTGTCTGTGAGCTGTGCCACCATGTGGGGGAAGAGAGTCAGCCCGGCTCACTCAGGGTTTGCAGTTGGTAGAGGCATAATGGCGACAGTTTGCTGAAAGGAGGAATCCAGACTTTCCATATCAGAATGGAGATCAGGCGTAGAAACAACGGGAACAGTACGGGAGGGGAGCGGGAGGAGGGGAAGCGGCGTGCTGAAGGGACAGCTTTGTTTTGTTTTGAGAGACTTGTGCTAAAGAGCACCATCTACTGATCATCTACTCTTAAAGTTGCAAATGTAGAAAACCGTTAAATTCTAAAATGTGTTTTTTAAACGCTCCAATGACAGAAGAGAAATTTAAAGACACAAGGAAAAAAAGAGAAAAGAGATTTGTTTTGTAGCTAGCGCAGGACCTCTGAGTGTAATCATGACTTTGTGATAATGTGTGTGTGTGTGTGTGTGTGTGTGTGTGTGTGTGTGTGTGTGTGTGTCTTCATGTCGGCCTCCTGAGAGCAGAGCTAAGGTTGGTAAAGGGAAGACAAGCTGTTCCACATCACCACAGCAACACCTGCTATTACAGAGGCCGTCTGTCAGTCAACCTGGACACACACACACACCAAACACAAAAAACAAACACACACACACACACACACACACACACACACACACACACACATGTGGGACAAAAACACCTGATTAGTGAGCCGCGGGGGAAAAAGAGGAGAGTGGCTGTGGAGTTCAAACAAACAAAAAAACAAAGAGCGGAGGAGGATGAGGAGGGAAAAGAGGAGGGAAGATATAAATCAATAAACGTATGTCGTCCGATCAGATCAATACAGTCAAATCTACTCACGCTTCTAAACTGTCAAATGAAACTTGTTAAATACTTTTCACACCTGTAGATCGTTTGCCCTGGTCTGAATCGTGGACCAGTTTGTTCCATTGTTGCATCATTACCTCATGTTTGGTCTGTGTTCACACGGGGACATTTACAAGCGGAACAAAATGTGTGACGTGCAAGGAAGATGCTCTCTGATTGGTCAGAATTTCTTGTGATAAATATCCCAGAAGTTAACAAAGACTAGTCGACTCCTGATTGGCTGTGGCTGCTCCAAAGACACTTTACAGTTTCTAAATGGACAGACGACTACACGGACTGATGTCTGCACATGTTGTCTTATTCAGGCTTATTGTTTAATATTTAATCTTAATGTACAAAGAGAGCACAGAAGTCTAATTCCTTGTCTCTGTAAACAGAACAGTAGTCAATAAAGCCGATAGTGATCCTGATCTTTTAGCTTTGTTTTTGGTCTGTTCCACTAACTCCTGAGAAAAACACCTGTCTCTGTTTTTGTCTGCTGACCGTGCTCAGCTGGTTTGAGAGCTGTGATCAGAATGAACAAAAAGGTTGGAGTTTGTTTGACCCTGCAAGCTGACTTCAGGGCCAACTTTTTCTCCACAGATGGAGACAGATCAGCTTCTCAGACGACAAGCCAACACTGATTGAAACAAAGGTCGCTCACGTCTGTTTTCTTCATGTTTCCTGCAGAAGATCAGACATTTTCTGGAGCCTCTCCTATTTTCTCACAAGAAACTCAAAGAAACATGACACATTTTAAATACAGCATTTACTGCCCTGAGCTTTACGTCTTCTAACTCCCGGCCTGTTACCTTTAAATCACTCTGTATGAACGCTGGATGGATGTGAAGAGTTAACGACATACGGCTGAGATTATTATTTAGTGTCTCTGTGCAGACTTCTGAGGGGACGGCTCGCGCAGAGTTCAAAAAGTGCCGGCAGATGTTGGAGGGTGAAAAAAGACGATGGAGAAAGAGAAGAGAGGGGAATACAAAGAGGGCGAGCAAATAAGAGAGAAAGAGAGAGAGGGAGGTGACACCAGAGGAAGCGAGAGAGAGAGAGTGATTATCACAAAGAGGTATGAAGCAGGACACATGGCGCTCTCTCTCCCAGAGGATTATGGGAGTTGGTGGTGCAGCTCAGCAGAACCTGTGCTTAGTAGCCTGTTTACATTAATGAGCTACGAGCCTATAAATACACACACATACACACACACACACACACACACACACACACACACACACACACACACACACACACACACACACAGCCAGGCGTGTGTGTGTGTGTCAGGGATGACAGTGAAGTCACTGACACCCCGTGAAAGCGTCAAACTGAGCCACTCACATTTAGACAGAAACACAACAAAACAACATCTCTTACACGTTAGGGCCGGGTATCTCCCACGACCTCCCGATACGTTTCAGGATGCAGACGCCACGATACCGTATTTAACGGCGTACACGTTGATTTGGACAGTGAACATGTCCGACACAGAATCCACAACAACAGCAGTTCTTTCTTGTAGAGAAAATAACAGCAAAGGTATTTAACAAAAAAAAGTAAATTGAAATGTATGGATGCATGTCCTCTTTGGGCTTCCGTAGCCGGGACTTTGGTTTGGCACGCTGATGTCTAGAATCTCTCTGATTTCTGTGTCCTGAATGAAAAAAATAAAGCAGACAATAAAACAACATTCACAGAGATGAGAGCACCTTAAGTTTGCTCTGAGTGTGTGTGAGTATGTGTAGAGGGGGATTATACACTGATCCAGGGCAGGGGTGTGTGTGTGTGTGTGTGTGTGTGTGTGTGTGTGTGGTGGAGCGGGGTGGTTGTTATGTGAGGTTCTGTTGACAGCATGTGATCGTCGCAGGCTCGCAGAATAGCAGAGCTTTATCCCCCCCCCCCCCCCCCCCCCCCTTCACCCCCACTCTCTTCCTGTCGTCTCCCGTGTTGGAGAGTGCTCAGATCATATGCAAAGCTGTTTTATGCTAATGTGTGTGTACACTCTTTGGTAGCAGCGTGAGGCCGGCGTACACAAACTACATCTCAGCCTTTCTTCTCCACCTGCCTGCCTGCCTGCCTGCCGCCTCGTGCCTCCTCTTTTCTTTTCTTCTTCAGTTTCATTTTTCTGCCTCCAGACGAGTTCCTGCCGCACGGGAACGTGGGCGCTAAAGGAGAACACCGAGGATTTGGTCTGTTTGTCCGTTTAGCTTGTTCTTTATGTAAAGACGTCCGTCTAAAAGGATAAGATTGACTTTATTCTTTTTTCCCCCCCTTACATATCCCCTGAAAAGGATTGTCTGTGGCTCTGAGCTCTAAGCACTTTAGTTCTTACAGTGAAGATGTAAATATTTAAAACCAGTCACAAAGAGACATTTCCTTAAACCTGAGGACACTGGAGCGTTTGGCAAACATCACTCCAGCGTGAGTGAAATGTGTTGTTGGTGCTCAGAGATACTTAGAGAGGGAGATAAAGCCGTGTTTGGTTTGGCGCAGGCGGAAGTTCGAGGAGGTTTTTATTTATTTTACCCAAGAGTTTGACGCGTCTCTATGGCGACTGAGCATCAACCTTCCTGACAGTTGAAGTACGTAACAGTGAGGTAAGACCAAAGGGGGCGACCTCTGGTGTTCAAAAATAAACTCAAAACAAACTGCCTTTCCTCGACCATCCACTTGGGGCGGTCTCCAAAAGTGTTAATTCTTGAAGGAAAAAAATCCAGTTATGTTCATCAACTACAGTTGCTTTATGACGAATAAGACAGTGAGGAGACATTGAGTAATTGTTGAGTAATTGAGTAACAGAAATTGGACATTGAGTCCAATTTGTCCAGAGTATAGGTGTGTACGTGCTGCCAGGTAGAGAGAAGGAGGAGCGTGTGTGTGTGAGTGACTAAGATCTGTATGGTGTCTTTATATTATTAACCTCATAAGGCTAAGGCCATATCACACAATGACGGCGTTTGAGGCGCCTGAAAACGTAAAGTTTTGAAAAAGGGCTCCAGAGTGCAATCTTTCTAAAACGTCACCGTTTCAATCTGTGTCTAAAATGAGACGTTACGCACATGAACATGGACATTATGGTTCCAGTCAATAGTCATGCACGAGTAGGTGGCCTACACCAACAACGTCAGACTCCCAAGTTTGCTTTGTGCCGCTCTCTCTCTCTCTCTCTCTCTCTCTCTCTCGACCATTTCTAGAAATGTACTCTCGTTGAGGCTTTTAAGGCCATTTGGAGTAACCACCCCACCTAATCGTCCATCCACACAAACGTTTCTGTATGTTTACACATCACCGCTCTGTACGATCTACTGCCACCGCAAAAAGATCTCAGTCCGTAGGAAAATGGCGGTCGAACTATGTCATTATCAGATAATGAATTAGCTCTGCTCCCTCCTCTCCAGCTCCACCCTCTCTTCCAAATACGGTCACTCCCGGCTCCAGAGAACCAACATGGCGGCGGCCAAAGGTCAAACTTGAGTCTTCATTTAGATAGTAGAGAAACACAGCTATGACACTTTGTTCAGTGTATGTCTCAGATCTCCTACTTCTTGTGTTAAATACAGTCCATGCTTTGCACACCGGATTAACAGGAAGCTTTTATTCTGAAGCTAAAGTTACACACGCGTCATCCTGCTCTCCGAGTGAACTACAGAAACAAAACAGGACTACAGCCCAAAAATTCAAAGTGTCATCTTTTTATCCCGTCTGAATCTTTAATTTGTGTGTCTGTGACCGGGCGTCTGGCGGTCCAGAGGCAGCGTTTAGCACCTTGCGAGGGGGACATCAAGGCCTTCAGCACGCCGTCTGTTGACCACTCGGCCAAATTCATTCCTCTTCTTCCTCACACCTATCAGAAATGTGATACTCTCATTTTTTGTACAAGAAAATTCTTCTTCTTTCAGACTGTTTTTTTTTGTTTGTTGCAGTTTTATCAAGAAGCATTTTTCAGGGAGGAATAAAAATGCATTCAGAAGTGTTTAGTATATTACAATGATCGGGGCTGGTCATACTTAAGAGTAAAGGGTTCCAGCCATGGCGGTGCTCCTTATAAACGTTCTCTTAAGCTAAATGGACTCAAAAAGCTTTCATCAAATCTAACGTCTAGATCCTAAATGATCAAACCACTTCACAGCAGCTTGGGTTTCCAGAAGCTTTAAACTTACTGTGTTCAACACGTGTCTCAGCTTCTCTGATAACCAGCGATTCTGCACAAAGTGCGACCTTTAATACCAGAATGTGACACTGAATGAGGTGCCTATTACGCCTCAGGTCTGTGAGTGTGTGTGTGTGTGTGTGTGTGTGTGTGTGTGTGTGTGTGTGTGTCGTGGTGTTTGTGGCCTCAGAGGCCCGTGCACCGCTTCCTGCAGGGCTTCATGCATCATCCTGAGAGGTTGGCCGTCGGGTGATGAAGCGTCCAGTCACCCCCTCCTCGGGTCCTCCGGAGCCCCTCCCCTCCTCACAGTGACACACACACACAGTCGGACATGAGGGATTGTCCGGTGAGCAGTGGGGGGGTGGAGAGAAACTCTCCTGTTCTGCTGAATGTGTGTGTGCACTGAGATACACACACACACACACACACACACACACACACACACACACACAGGAAGTTCATCAACAACCATAAAGTTGCAGCACAAAGCCGACTGAACAGAGAGGAAAAGAAAAGTCAGAGAAGCTGAAGATAACGAGCTTCAGTCTAATGATGTCAGAACTGCAGTCTACAGTTAAAATCTAAATTTGAAATGAAACAGATCTTCTGGGGATGTACTTAAATATAACGGGAATTAGGTTTTGCTAAAAATAACAACATGATAGAGATTTGTAAAAACTAAAAAGTTGAGTTTTGTCAGGGCTGTCCTCAAGAGTAGAGGAAAACAACGTCTAAAACGTTTGTTGAATGGAGGTCGGATTCCACATAAACATGTAGAAGCTGTACAGTACACAGGGGCTTTCTGGATTGTCAGCAGTGGGAGGTGGTCTGGTTTTAGTCGTTCGAGGTGAAATGTACAGATACGTTTCAGAAGGTTTTGATGTGGAGGAAAAACAGTCCGTCTGGACAGTAAAAAAACTGACAGAAAGTTATCCATGCTCATGACATACAGGCTCCCTTTGACAGCATTCTGACAATGATTTATTTATCTCTGTACACAGATATCTACATTAAAGTGAAGCTGATAATTTGATGTGGATCAAACATTTCAACTTGAGTGTCAGTTCTGCTCGAGGCTGCGTCACAAAACACAAACAGCGTTAAGTTTCCCTGACTGGGGTCTATACAAGTTAGCCTTACACAAGGACGCACAACTACTTTATCATTAAAAGTATGAGGCAGGGGCTCTGGATAGTTTTTGTGGTTGTGTTGTGTTCCCCATGTGCGGAGGCTGTGGTCCTTATCACAGTGCCAGTGGGTTTGAATCCCGACTCGGCCCTTTGCTGCATGTCATCACCCGTGCTCTCCTTCCAGCATTTGCTGTCTCTCCTCATCAGACTTGTCCAGTGGAGGCAAAAATGGCACAAAAAAATATAGCTTGAAAACAAAGAAAGGATGAGGCAGATGGGGAGCAAAAAAAGATAAGAGGGGCGGGGAGGGGGCTGCTGACCCACAGAGCTACTAAAGAGAAGTTTCTCTTCAGTCTTCCATTAATTAAAAACACATTTGATCTTCAACGCCATCACTGATCGCTCTTCTGTTGTCCTTCCTGTCTGACAAAGTGCTACTCACACACACAAACACAAACACACACACACACACACACACACACACACACACACACACACACACACACACACACACACACACACACAAACACTCACAATGTCCTGTGTGTGTGTGTTTATGGTATTTGTTGCCAGCAAACTGTGAGATTCAAAGTCTGCAGGAGGACAAAGATTCAGACGTCTGATCGTGCTCTGACACACACACACACACACACACACACACACACACACACACACACACACACACAGATGACTGACAGATGTCATCTCAGCCGCTAAAGACAGGTTATGAAGCTCATCAGGTTCTACATCACAGCTTTAAAACCTAGAAATGATCAGTGTGGTAGTTTTGAGTCATTGGTACAACTGAAGGATTCAGACGTCTTCAGGAAGAACCATCAGACTGGGAAAAGTCCTTCTGTCTGTCAGAAAACGCTTCCTCCTTCCACTCGACCAACTCCTGTTTTTCAGTAAGATATTTTGGAGACTGAGGACTGCAACTCACTGACATTTACGTTCGCTATCAAAGGTCCTCAGAGGACAATTTCTAGTGCAACCGGTGACCCCGTGATTTATCCAGCACCATTATCAGGTGAATACTTTCTCTTAAACATGTAAGGTCTTGGCTGGTCTCCATGTAATTCACTGAGAATGCTAAGTCACGCAGAGGATAACCCGTTCTTATTGGGACAAGCCGTGACTTTTTCTGCTTGCACAATCCTCAGATCAAAATGTCAGCGTACAATCCCGGTAATTTTATGGGCAGGTTTCTGTGATATTTACTCGCATGCATGCTTTTAAAAAGGCTCTTTAAAGCCTTTAAAGATTGTTTCTCAGGAAATTCTTCAGGTAAAACCGGCTTCAAAACGTCATCCATCCACCCATACATCCGCTTATCCGATGTTGGGTCGAGGCTAAGTAAGTCAACCCAGACTTCTCTCTCCCCTGAAATGTTTTCCAGTTCCTCCTGGGGGATTCTGAGGCTTTCCCAGACCAGACAGGATGTATAATCCCTCCAACTCTGAACTCTGGGTTTACCCCGGGGTCCCCTCCCAGTTGGGCGTTCCTGGAAAACCTCAAATGGTAGAAACCAAACAGGCTTCCAAACAGATTTTTGTTTTTTGGATGACCAAGATTATTGGGATTCTCCAAAGTCTCACACGTTTGAAATAGATAGTTAGGTTTAATCGATGAAAGTGTGCTGGCAGAAAAAAAGCAGATATGCTCTCTCAAAGGCGTTCTGCTGTTATCAAGACAACCAAGGTGTTGATGGAAAATATGATGTGTTGTGTCTTAGTTTAATGATAATGGATGCACGAGGTAAACAACACCGACAGAAAGAAGTAAGAAACAAACTATCTGCAAACACGGACAGTGTTGTTGCTCTTTGCTGAGTCTCCATCCCTCAGTGAGCATCTCAAGAAGTTTGCAGCATTAACAAAACCAATAGATGGATAACTATTCTGTCGTCTTAAGCAGATGAGATCCTTACATCCAGACAGTCACGCACAGTTTAGTTAATAGACCAATGTACATTAGTAAAATTACCCTTAACAGATATGGTCATATTCATCTTCTTCTCGAGAATCCTGTTGGATGTTTGGAGGGGAAGGATCCATTGGTGCCACATTGTTAGTGATACCAGCTATCAGGATCCAACAAGACAAAGAGAGGTGTGTTTAAATCAGTGATTCATGGAGCTTCACTCAGGTGAGAGTTGATGGGAGATGATTCCTAGAAGTCCAGTTTTTGTTATGTACGCACGAATGAGATCCAATTGAAATGACCGCCATCTATGCGCCGTTCTGTCGGGTCTAAGTCCCAGATATCCGAGGAGAGGAGGAGAGAGGGGCACTTGGTGGTGGCCAGGGATCATTTTTTTGCTGGTAGGGGTGGCCGGGTGGGGCGGGGCGAGGACGGGTGACATTTTGTCATCTACTTAACGCTGAGGTCCCTTTGGGGGGCTAATGAGCGCCATCATTTTTAGTGATCAATAAATCATGCCTTATTGATTTCTCGCCTCTCCCCCCTCTAAGCTGGCTTCTGTTCTCTGAAAGTCAGGAGGGGAGGGGAGGGAAAAGGGATGGAGGGAGGCAGGGGGTTCATGGAGAGGGAGACAGGTGGAGAGAGGAGGACGAGGTGAGAGTGTTTAGAGAGAGGGATGGATGAAGAATTAAAAAAAAAAAAACGCTGAGGACTGAGAGGGATGAATGGTGTAAAATGTGGAAGAGAGAGGGATTGAATGAGGAAGAGAATGAGGGATGTTGGGGGTGAGGGGAAAGATGGAGATAAAGGCGTGAGTAAAGTGATGCCTGCTGGTGGCCCTCAGGGGACCTGTAGACATCTGTTGACCACAGACAATTGATGATTGACCTTCGACTTGAGGAAACACAGACAGAGCTGCAGACTCAGACACACAGTGAGAGAATTCAGAGTACAGTGTTCAGCTTCACTGTCATTAAAGCCGTTTTCACACACGCTCTCCTGGAAATTTCTGGAGAATTTCCCCTGAAATCCCCCCTGGTCTGGTTGTTCAACACATGCACCTCACAGCAGGAGACTATCCCGGTGAGACAGGAGGGGGGGGGGGAGGCAAACCATGACAATAATGGGAATATTTTATACATACTGGAGAACAGAAAACATAATGCAGCAGGTTCCTTCAAGCATGGAGATCGTAGCGGTGGTGGACAGACAGTCTATAGTCCTGCACCGATCACTTAAAATGTGTCAGTGCGACAGACAGACTGGCCTTTCAACAGTGTGGCCAAAAATAAAAAATCATGAGATATTATGTTACATTCAGACATCAGAACTATATATCAGCATCATGAGAGGATAGTCGTTACACTCCCTCTACTGTGTTCACCTTAACCATGTTTAAAGTGATGCATGTTTACATGAAAACAAGCTCAAGATTTGTTTTACTTGGTGCTCATGGCTGAAATGTTTACGACACAGTGAAGGAAGTGGGGGGAACTTTGCACAGAATAAACCTTTCAAAGAGTCGACATGGTCTAAATAAGTCTGCGCAGAGACCACATGTAGGTGTTTCTGGGTTGATGCGATGATAAGAGTCCACAGACGGAGCTCAAACCGCAACGTTGTGCAACACTTTTTAAGAGAACGTTCAGATATTATCTCAGCAGGAAAGAGATGAGTGAGACTGCGGTTGAGTTTGTTCGGTCAGCTCAACTTAAACCTGAGAGGAAGTGTGAGAAACGATTCCACACAGCTCTTTCTGTAAGTGGTGTGACAGTTTTTCCATTACACTGACATAGGAAGGTTCAATTTAGGTTTCAAGTTTATCGATACAAGCCGAGGACATCTGCAGAGGAATAAAAAGTCTGACCAAGCCAAACCATTCTTTCACAAAATCATCCTCTAAAAGGAGAATATTAATACAGCTTTTAAAGCTGCACAACTTGACCTCCTGGGGTCTGTCTAACACCTGGAGGAGAGCTGTTAGCCTGAGGAGCCTCTTAGAGGTAACAGAGCTGTAAGTGGCAGGAAAATGTTCAGGTATTAGCACAGGAAATTAAGCCTCGAAGCCAAGACAGCACATTGACCTGCGCCCCATCACGGCCCTTAAATCAGCAGACAATTACAGCTTCTCTGCTTTTTATAGAAGGACATGGGGAGGAGAGGAGGGGTGGCTGCTTTGCTATGATGAATGAAGCTGCACCAATCATGACCTGCTTGTTCACACATGCACACCTCATTTACAGGTTGGATAGGAGGTGGGTGCAGGAGGGTCCCAAGGAGGCAAGACATGGAGTAAAAAGAACAACGTGTGGAAGAGGCAGATGAAGCAACAGATCCTCGACAAATTCACAATTTCAACAAAAGAGTGAAGAAGAACACACTGAAAAAAAGAAATGCCTCATTACGTGCACAGAGATCACATATTTTCACCTGCTGTGTCTGCCAGCCTTTTTAACAAACCAAACACACAACCTCAACTAAACTGTCCTGTTGTAAGTGTGTGTGTATGACTGACATGGTGTGGCCCTTACTTCCTGTCCTGCTGATGTCCCCCCCTTCACACACACACACACACACACACACACACACACACACACCCCAGTGGGGCTCTAATTACCCTCTTAGATTAAGCTGTAGAGCCACAGGACCCCAGGAGAGGGAGAGGGGTCGAGCAGCAGCAGAGTGCATGTTGGGAAGGAAAACCCTCCAACCTGAGACGCTCTGAGATGCTTATTGGCTGAGAGTTGAAGGAAAGAAGCTTCTTTATAGAATCATATCCATGCTATCGTTACTTCATTTTAATTTTGTTTCCTCACTTTATACTGTGGCTGCAGAGTTTGAGATGATTCTGGAACGAGACCAGAATATGTTGTTGTCAAACGTATGCTTTGTTTTACCTTCCTCACTAATGAATGCAACGCTGCATGGGTATCAATTAATAACTCATATTCCAGCTGCTGTGCTTGGATACAGACAGCAGAATCTGTATAATGGAGTTCTTTAACTTTTAATTGGTTGGGAACATTTCATGCCCGTTTTATTCTGGCACACACTGGAAAACATTGAGTCCAATTAAAGCTTGATTTGTGGTCGAGAATAATCAATTAAGGTTTGTCTGCCAAACAAGAAAAACTGTAAAAAAAATATCACATGACCTTCATTTAATCCATCTTCTAAAAGATTTAAACATGTGATGAAATTAAAGGACTCCCTGTGACCAAAGACAAAACTGTTCACTGTGAAATGGGCTCCAATAAACTACTTGCTGCAACCAAAACAAAACATGAAAAACAGAAAATAAACTAGGAGTTGGTCAGTAAACCAGAGGCGAGTGGAAACAAGGCAGCCATGCGTACTCGATTGAAGGCGTCATGTCACCGCGACCCGACGGATCCCACCGTCAGCTTCCCTGAGCCGCCAGCCCCGATCCCTTTTCCTTTGAGTTCAGATTTTTGTTTTAATTTTGGATTTTTGTGGCGAGAGAGTGGATAGTGGAGAGTTTGTAGCGCTGGTCGTGGACTGTCTCTTCCTGTCCTGTACAGGTGTGTCCAATGTCCAATCAGCAGCCTCTCATCAACAGTTGGGAAGGAAATGACGTTCTTTCTTCTTCCTGAAGATCTGTCCGTAACACTACCAATGCTGTTCATTCATTTCTGGATGCAGCTTCTTTTCAAAAGATGGTTGGACTCTCCAACTGAAGACCTTACACCTGTTAGCGTCATTTTAGCCATCTGCACTAGTATTAGCTTTGTAGTACGTTTTTTTAAAATGGAGAGAGCAGAGTATGCAAAGTTTTATTTTACAACTGAAAGTACTAACAACAACATAATACTTCATTAACAGGTAAAGAAAACTATCAGCAGCTTGTTGGAAACAGCCAGAACAGCTGATTTCAACTTAAGTCCCGCCTCTGATAAGGCAAATAGCCAATCATTGATTTTGTGGCACCTTGGGTGGCCAATCAGATTTCTGGACACGGCCCTGCTGACATCTATCATTAGCTTGATGCTATAACAGGCAGGTGGAGCAGGCGGCGGTTACATCCTGCATGTTCTGAGTTCCTCGGCTTTACCTGACGGTCTGAAGAACGACATGTTGCATTGAATTTAGTCTGTTGGAGTAAAGAGTGTGTTCTCTGTCCTCTCCAACAAAAACAAAACCTTCAATTTGTCTGCAGAACAACCTGAACTCATCTGAACTCGTCTTAATGACGGCTGCTCGCATGAAACGCTGAGCTCTGAAGTTATTTCTATGTTTGTTTTTAGTCATGCTTGCTAATTAGCCCCTCGCTACGTATCTATCTAAACTTGTCAAAACAATGAAACGCTATGAAAGGCTGTAAAAAAAAAAAAAAAAAAACCCTGATTACATGGTTTATTTTTCTTGTTCAGCCGCTGAATCTGGAGCAGAGCTTCAATCAGAGCTCCTCAGTCTGCAGACAATCAGTCAAAACAGAAGAAAGTCGAGGGAAGAACAAGGCCTCACTGATGAACATTTACTCACTCTCTAACACTTTGTGAGTTTACATGCACAGTTTAGGTCGTCAGCTTGTTTAGGTCATTTAATAAGACTACTGTCCTCTCCCCGTGTACATGCACCGGGGGAGAATTATCAGATGGACCTTTAATGTCAGATACCAAACGATCCACAAACAAGTTGGCAAGCTGCAACCTGGAAGTATGACCAACAGCACAACATAAACTGTGCCACCTCTTACTGCCAATATCCACATAGTCAGTGCACGCCGCGGCCCGTCACCGTGCACTACGACTCAGGTCGCTGCCCCTCGAGTCAATGCTCCTGTTTTTACCTCCCTGATGGTTTATTCCTCTTTATTCTCTTTCCGGTGACTTTCACTGACACACTCAGGTTTTCACAGGAATAGCATATGCAATGCTTTGCAGCGCAACCAGAGCAAGTGATGTCAGGTGGGGGCCCCCTTAAGGAGGTTTTCTGCTGTCGTTGCAAACTTTGCACATTTAGAGCCACTGCTGCAGGCCTTACATTTGTCAGCCCTCGGTTTCCCTCTGTTCTTGCTGCAACTTGGTGCTTTGATTTAGAGCAAAAGAGCGTCCGTTAAACATGTGTAATCTACGACTAAGGAGGACAAAGAGAGTGATTATCTTCTCGTTATACTTTTGGATATGCAGAGGATGTAAATATTTGGCAGCATTATAACATGTACCTACTCTAGACGGATCCCTCTCCTTCTTTCAAGCACATAAATGATGACGGTTAAAGTTAGATGACCTGCTCTGTGGAAGCGGTTGTGGGTTCAGTTTGGACGGAGCAGGGACCTCAGTTTTTCATGTTTGTGGACGATCGGATGGACTCTGAATGTTCACAGATGTAAAGAGGAGGGACGGATGCTAAATGAGTCCATGTCTCTGCAGCTCGTCTCCAACTGGCTGCTGCTCCCTCGGCGAAGATTAGCCGTTTCCCGAGGGGGAGGGAGGACGGAGAAGAAGAAGAAGAAGAATAAGAAGGGGGGGAGGAGGAGGAGGAGGGGAGGGGAGTTAGCAGAAGCAAACTCTCTCTAATGAGCTCCGTCCCTCTCTCCCTCGTCTTCGTCCCTCATCCCATCCGCGTCCTTCTTTCCCTCTAAGGACCCGGGATGGTGGGGTGGTCTCAGGAGGGGGTCCGTAGCACACCTGTTCTCTTAACCCCACACACACACACACACACACACATACACCACCCTTCTGTAATCAGTGCATTTCTACACTCCCCTGTCGATGGAGGGGGTATTCCGGCTGTCCCTGCTGGGACCGCCTTCACTATTGTCTGTTTTTTCCTTCTTTGTCTCCTCTGCTCCGCTCCTTGTGTTCTCTCCTCTCCTTGTCTCCTCGTGTTCTCTCCTCTCCTCCTCTCCTCTCCTTGTGTTCTCTCCTCTCCTTGTCTCTCTTCTGTTCCTCCTCTCTCTTTGAGTTTAATTTTGTCATAACCTTTTTTTTCACTCCCTGGCTCAGGTATCATTATAGCTGCAGTTTAAAGCAGGAGGGACAAAAGGCAACCTGGCTCCATCCCCTCCCCTCCCGCTTCCCCCCACCCCCCGCCTCCCTCCTGTTCCCACGACAACACTTCCCTTCTGTTAATTAGGGCAAATTTTTTGTTTACATAACAAAACTTGAGGGTCGCTGACGACAAACGGCGTCTCGGGACATGGGGGAATGAGTGGGCTGGATGTAATGGGCAGATGTGTGTGCGTGTGTGTGTGTGTGTGTGTGTGTGTTCATTTTCGTGAAAATCATCCTACCTGCAACCTCATGGCGTCAAATTCCCAGAAGCCATTGTGAGGACACGTGTTTGGCGTGGGCTTAGGGAGCCGGGGGAGGCAGCCTGATGGGGAGGGGTATAAGTGGAGCTTGTCCCGTCACTCCTGGGGGAGGAAAAAGGCTGAAGACCAAAGTTAAGGCCTGTCTAATGAGTCCGCTGAAGGACCTGATGACAAATAAACACCGGGTAGGATGAGTGTCTCTCCTGGCGGGGCGGGGGTCCGGCGAGTCCTTCGAGTCCTCGGAGAGTCACCAAGCAGCTCCTCATCACCAGAACCATCTGTTCATTGAACCTGCTTTGTCTTACTCAATGTCATTAACACCTTATCCTAAAACTTACTTACACAGTTTACTATCTTATGATGAAGGCAAATGAATATATACTGCAGGAGCATTCATAGTTCTTTTAAGATGTTTCAGCGTTACACACCATAAATCAACACATCAGAAATGTATACATGATAAAAACACAACCTCCGGGCTGAGCTCACTGGATTTAGAGTTTGAGCCTGGCTCTGTTTTCCTGCTCACTGCACACTAAAGCTTATAGGTTAGAGCAGTGGTTCCCAAAGTTGGGGTCGCAACACACTGAGAAGGGGGTTGTGAGAATTCTTCCAAACACATATCAAAATTAAAAATTACTTAAAATTGCATATTTTACCCATTATTGTCAAAACATATGAAAAAAAAAGATCAAGAGATTAATTATTCTACCATTTCTCATAATAAATTATGAAAATAATATTACAGTGTTCAGGCTGTTCTTTTCTGTCGTTCTAATTCCAGTGATTGGATCGTTTACCCGGTTGTGCACAACGGTAAATGTTTTAACCACCTCCACGGACGGAGTGGATCCCCAGTCTCTAGCACCTTATTTTTGGGGGTCATGGGCTGAAAGGTTTGGGAACCCCTGGGTTAGAGTGTGCAGAAAACGTCCTCCTGTTCTCTACTCTGCCCCCCATATTCAGACTGATCAATAGTTCCTTTGACCAGCACTGGAAAAAACTGTCAGGACAACGTCAGACTGAATTCAGTGAGCTTCATTGGAAACAAAAAGACAGACTGTCACTCATATTTAATCAGAATTTATTCAATTTCAAAGAAGCTTACGCTGATTCTAAAAGCTGCCGCTGTAAAATGATGGAACATTAGAATATCCACGTGTGAAGGTTAAAAAAATAGGACCTATGTGCTTCGTTTACATTAATAATCCAACTATTTTCAGCTTTAGCATTGCATCAAGATCAAAGTTGACTTCATTTCCCCCAAAACATCAGGCCTGTAAAATCTGTAGTTTCTTTTAAACTGCTGCAGCATTTCTATAAATTCAGTCTGTGCATTTGACTTTTTTGAGGGCTGTGCTCAAAAAATCAATATGGCAATATATCGTCATGTGCTCCTTGCAAATACTGTACATGTATCAATGCAGCTGTTAGTGAAGCGATACGGCTGCAAAGCTGTGATGACAGTTTTGAAAGATAATTGCCCTATAGTGCAGCTCACAATAACACCATAACCACAGCTCTGGGATTCAAATATTTGAATGTGTTTCTAGGATCTCTGAGGACCGGAATTAAAGTGTTTGAAGTTGTAGGATCTTTAATACTCCTCTGCTGCTGTGCTCAGCAGTTAACATGTTATGCTTATGTTGTAGTGAATTCTGTGTAGGACATGGTCATCCAAAATCAATGTGTATCACAATATGTATCGTATCGTGGGGTCTTGGGAAATACCCAGCCCTGCTCTATGGTGAACTGGAAAGTTTGCACTGTGTGATTTTGGACACAGTTATGGTCTTTGATGAGAGCTGAAAAACACCAATCATGATATCAGAATGTAGAGGCCAATGAAAAGAAGATGACTGGGACATTGGCCTTTTGGTTATTGAGTCTTAAGCTGCCCTTTGTTTAATGATTTAGTTATGTGTATCCCATAGGTTGGAGTGTCTGAAGGTGTGTTTTTGTGATTTGATCCGGTGAGGTTGTAGGTTATTGTCAACCTAAGGCTCTCATTGTTGCCTTTGCTCAGACAGTTCCATCTTTAACCTTGTTGTATCCCTTAAAGCACTAAAACTAAATCATATTTGACCTCTTCAAATATAAAAAAGCAGAAACTCATTCACATAATGCTATCTCACTGGCTTCCTGAATTTAAAGTTGTTTAAGGATGTAGTAAAGAGAGCTTAAGAGAGACGATCAGACCCTGACCAGTGACCACTGAGCTCTACAGTCTGCTGGCCTCCTCTAGCTGTCGGCCTGGGTGGTCTGAAGCATCACACCTTGTAAAAGGGCAGGTATTTAGCAGGCAGACGTCCATCAAGGCTGCACCCAGGAGGGCCAGCGTGGGGCCTTAATCCCTGGAAGTGCCCCTACGGTTCCTGCCCTACCTCCCTTATCCCCTCCATCCTCCTACTCCTCCCTTCCCTCCATACTGTTGTTTTCCTCCTCTCTTCCCCAGGCAGGGGGTGTTTGGACCACGCAGCGTGACCCGGCTGCCAGGGGAGGGATCTAGGGAGGGGCTCCGGGGCCACAGGTGAGGCCTGAGCTCAATCTACCCCCCTCCATCCTGCCTCTCCCTTCACCTCCCCTGGGTGCCAACTTCACCAGCCCTCCTCCTCTCCCCCATGCCCAGAAGGCCAATCAAGCCGTGTCTGTGTGCCATGCAGCCGGGGGACGGAGGGGGGAGGAGGGTGATGGAGGAGCATGCCGGCCGAGGCCCCATGTGGACCTCCTGTCCCTCTGAAACCCTCCCAGGATCTGTGTCGCCATCAGCACCACGTTTAATTACCTCGCTCATCTTCATTAATTCATAGGGCTCTTTATGCCCTGCAGGCTGGATAAAGAGGGGTGTTTTGCGGAAGAGGGGAGGGAGAGGCAGAGGTGGAGGAAGAGGAGACACTTCACTCAACAACAACAACAACAGCATCAGGGCTGACCCAACAAAAACAGCCTTGGCAGCAGCAGCTTGGTGACTCGGCGTCCCTCAGGGCTCCGGTCCAGGTCCTCCAGAGCTCTACGCTTTTTGCCAGTCGAGGGCCGAGGGGCTCCAGGGTCAGTTTGTCCGTACGTGGCCCTCCTATCCCGGGAGACGGAGGAAAACAAATCCCTGCCATGTGGACACAAAACACCTGTGAGATCCAGAGTAAACAGGTTGTATTGATTGTTGGCTCAGAGGGCCGCTCCCCGGACAGAGTGACCATAATGAGATTAGAGGTTAGACGCTCACATTCTGCTCACAGGAGACCTGGATTACAGCACTGGGTAATAATGACTGATAATGGACCAAGGGATCAGCCTCAGGGTGTGGGTGTGTTTCAGAACAGGCTGGAAAAAAGTGTTTTAAAATTCATTGAAACTGAATACAATTTAAATCTACTAGCGTTCATAACAGGCCTGCATACCAATGCATATTTTATTCAATAAATCCAATCAAATTCTGCCATCAGCTAAACAGGAACTCTGTTTACAGGTGAGAGCTTTTGGCTCAATGACTGATGAAAGAGTTTTAACCTCACAGACATCATTTCAGAGACAATACTTATAAAAATGTCCTTGGTACTTTTTTGTGTACATACAATACTTTTATTACTGTAGCACTTTTAAGTCTTTACACACACACACACACACACACACACTTCTCTCACTCAGCTGTGTGTCTGATATATTTGACTAAGAGAGGTGTGTTGCTGTTAGTTTTTTCACAGACTTTAGGAAGGACTCTGGATAACTGAAGGACTTCCAGGCGAGTGGGATCATGTTTTTGGGATATGACTCACTTTTATTAGCCGTAGCGCACATTTTACATGTCACTAAAAAATGTGGGAACTCAGAGAAGAAGTAGAGGAGGTAATAGTGAAAAAATGTTAGAATTTTACAACATCCTAAACATTTAACACCAATTTAAAAAATCCAGTTGTATTACAAAGTGTTGTCACCCTTCAGGTTTTAAGATATTTTTGGGGGGCTATTTTTGGCTTTATTGGCCAGGACAGCTGAGGAGACAAGTAATGATGGGAGAAGAGAGTGGGGGTTGACATGCAGCTAAGGGCCGAGGTCAGCTGCTGCGACAAGGACTAAAGCCTCGTCACATTGGGCGTGCAACTTAACCACCAGGACATCCTTCGCCACAAACCCTCCAGATTTTAGACGTACAACTTGACAACTTTACAATTCTGACCAGACCCCTTTTCTTATATATATGCTGTTGGTTAATCCATGTAAATCTGAGAAAAAGGGATGTACTGATAAAATATAATCACAGCCTTTGAATGACGTATGTGAGGTGTATTTCAGAGTGCTCAAACATGTGAGCTTGAACACACCCGACACAAGACATAACGAGGAGTCTCAGAGTGGACTGAAGATGATCGGTACAAATTCTCACACCGCCTCTCCTCCTGCAGTCTGCAGACGTTTTCCTGTGGATGGGGGTGTTCTTTTCAGGAGGGGGCGGAGCTTGGTAGCTCCATCTGAGCTCCAGGACGACTGCAGCCGGGCCCCAGCGGCTCACACTGACACCCCAGCCCCACGGAGCAGAAAGTTAATACTACGACAGATGTGTCGCCTCCACGCTGCCTCCCGGCCATACAGTACCCCCCCCCCCCCCCCCCCCCCCCACACACACACACACCTCCTCCCCCTCCTCCGCTCTCTGACATCCCTCTCCTCCTCCTTTTCCTCGCTGACATCCTCCTCTTGCTCTCTCTGAGTCTCTGTCACTGATGATGAAGCTCAGTAATCAAAACATAAAGAAGAGCTATGTGTTTGTTGTTGATAATGAAACATTTTTAAATCTGAGGGATTAACCGTCTGAAAGATTAAAAACTATAGGAGGCTCTTTGTTTTGTCTTTCTGTTTGTCAGAATATAAATATGTTGACACTCACTTCGTTACTCAATCGTTTACTTATGAAGGTCATAATGATGGGGCGCCGGTAGCCTAGTGGTTAGTGCGCGTGCCCCATGTACAGAGGCTGTGGTCCTCTAGGCGGGCAGCCCAGCTTCAAGTCCGGGTCCGACCTGTGGCTCCTTTCCAGTATGTCTCTCTCCCTTAGTTGTTACTCTGTCCACAGTCCTGTCTCTTGTTAACAGTCAATTAAACCTTGACAAAGGTCCTAAATTACAAAAGCAGTTTGGCATCATGCCGTCCTGCTGAAGAAGAGCAATACATGTGTATTCATCCTCTGCTGAAAGTAGTCCCTCACGCAGACATTTCACTCTTAAAGTGTCTTAAACTTTGAGTTTGGCCGTTAAAATTTTACTTAAAATCCAAAATTCAGCTTATTGTAACAACGCAAAAAGCTGCTACGTGATCATTTCTATTTGTCAAACCACTTCACTTGTGTTCATGCATTGAAGGATCTTAGCCCTTTCATTTGTGACGAGTCCAGTTGCATCACCTCAGAGCAAAAATAAATGCATCAATAATTATCCAATAGTTCTGCATCCACCTTTTCCTACAGCGTACAAAGAAGGAGCAGACAGTAGGTACAGCAGTGTCCAGCTGTGTGATGGCATCACTCCGATGTTTTGTGTGTGTTTTAAACTCAATCTGAGCAGCTTTTGAGGATGTGCATGTTCAGTTAGACAGAAGGTAAAGACTACTGTGGTGATTTATTTTAATTCATCATGTGGCTTCATTAAAGAACTATAAGACGATACTTTCAGCTGAATGGATGAAGTTATCCCCACACAGACAAACAGGATCGTCAGTCCCCCTCTCTCCTGCAGCTTCCACATTTTCTCTGACATCTATCACTTTCTCTGTTTTTCTACCATTTTACTACCCCCCCTCCCTCTCTCCCTCCTTTCTCTCTCCTCCTCGCTTGTCCTCTGTTCCGTTGCAGTGGCTCTGCAGGACGCTGATGTGCGATGATCTTTTCTGAAAGGTCCCAGGAGTTCAGAGCTGAGCCTATCTCTGCTTCACTTCTACAACTCCTCTCTCTCTCTCTCTCTCTCTGCCTCTATCTCTATCGCTCTCTTAATTTCCCTCTTTGTCTCCCCCTCTGCCTATCACACCCCCACCTCCTCCTCCTCCTCCTCCGCCCCTCACATCACAGGAGTGTGAGAGATTGACAGCCTCCCCAAAGAGTGAGAGCTGGAACAGATGGAATATGAATGGTTCAGTCGTGTATGAAAAAGGTGTCTGGGTGAACGAGGAGCTGTGGAGGGACCCTCGATTGTGAGTTAAGTATGACCAAATCCCATAGTAACCACACACACACGCACACAAAATCATTTTCTAATCACACACACGCGCATGCACACACACACACACTCACCAAAAAAAGAAAGAAGGAAAGGAGCTTTAAAGAGACAGTGACAGATGATGTCCACGCTTCTTTAGTCTTCAAATAAAACAATTAGAAACACATTGAACACAAACAGACACTTCAGTTTCTCTGCAAACTCCAGTTTAATGTGACAAATGTTTGTTTCCTCACCATTCTGATGTATGTCACTCGTGTGACATGTATCAGAATGGGAGTAGACAAGGAGTGATCGGACGCTGCACTGCAGCAGAGTGAGACTCTTTGTGGTTTTTTGTTCCTGAACCATTAAAAGGAGTAAACTCACGATCTGGTTTCTTTCACTACATTCTTATCAACTTCCTCTAATTAGCATACATGTTAGCATGATAGCTCGTCATTAATCTCTATTTACAGATCGGAGTGTGACTTCATTTGTGTGACCGGTTTGTGCTGTAAGCAGGAAAAACAGTCTGCGATTGACGCAAAGCCCGAAATTCATCAGAAAATCATGACAGGTACATGAGATGCAGACTGGCTTTTTGTTGTTGTGTGTGTGTGTTGGGGGGGAGGGGGGGGGGGGGGTTTGTCTATCACAGGGAGAAAGGTTATAACTGTGCAGTTAGTGTGCAGCTGTGTCGCTCCTTTAGTAACATCTGTTTTCATCATGTGCAGTTTGTAATCCTGCTAGCTAACTGTTTAGTAGCTGAGCTCTCGGCCTGTGGTCACGTTGATAGTTGTGCGGTACAGAGTCGCTCTGCTCACCTCCTCTGCTCACCTGTTGTCTTTGAAAATCAAACCAGCGCTCCACAAGCTGTCGTTGGATTATGACATGTTGACAGCATCAAGAGAACAGACGCTTTTAAAAAAGACGGCGCCGCCAGTCCGGTCCGCCTCGCTTTGTATCCCAGCATGCTTTGTGCGGCAAAGCAGCCGCCCGCAATACAGCTGAGTTTTCAGTCGCGTCAGGTCGGGTGCAGTGGGTGATGTTGGTTGGTGGCCCAACTCATGGTCATGACGGTGGTCTTACCGATACGTAGGACAAAGCCCACTTTGATATAACTGATTAAAATGTGTCTAATAAACCATTTTGGTTTGTGAAGCGATTACTGGATGTTGTGTTGCTAGTTTTTTTGAACCAGGCTGTAAACATTTTAATTTCTGCTGTTTGCTTTTTGAACGGTTGTGTCTGTGACTTCCTGTGCTTCTGCAGGCTAACGCTATCTGTTATCTTTATCATTTTTAGAATAATCAGCGTAACATTTTCTTTCAGGTTGAACTGTCATGAAAGAGCAGAATAAATAAGACAGCTTCATGACTTCATGTTGATCAGAAAACATCGATAAAATCTAAATCTAATCGCTGTGATGAAGTTACCACCACACGTCTGCAGCCTCTCCTGAAGCGTCTCCTCCAGACAAACAGTCTCAGATATGACTGCAAGGAGAGGATGTGTGTGTGTGTGTGTGTGTGTGTGTGTGTGTGTAGCTCAGGCTGTCTTGCAGCCGTCTGTGGGCCACACAGGGCCTGTTTTTGAATTTGTGATCAAAAGTTTTGGAGCAGACCAGCGCTGAATCACGGCCTCCAAACATCTGCTGTCACATCGCTCTGAATAATTTATCTGTTGATCCGACTGGATGTATGTTTCCTTCTCCTCTTCTCTCCTGAGCCTGAGACGGAGTGTGTGTGTGTGTGTGTGTGTCAGTGTATACGTGTGTGTGTGTGTGTGTGTGTGTGTGAATTTGTGTGTGTGTGTGCACTTATAAAATAAGATGCTTCAATCAACAACAACAACAAAATGATCTGCTGGTTTTAGGAATCACTGCACAACGCAAATAGAGCTGAATGTGAGTTCACACACACACGCAAACACACACACACACACACACACACACACACACATACACACACGCACACGCACACATGCACGAACACGCACACACAAACAAAGTTACTGAAGCAGTGGGCGGCCATATTTCTGCAGCCGTTTAAACCCACAGCAGAAACGCGTAGCGGCCTTATTTCTCTGAGTGCAGCGGCTCATTAGAATGATTTAAAGGAGTGAAAATGATATTAAGATAATTTCAGACACACTATCAGTGGCTTCATCCTCCCTAATGATCGTTTAAGTCCTGCTTGTAATGGCGATGAGACTGTTAGCGGGTTATTCATTTCAAACTGTGTTAAGCACAGCACGCGCAGACATTAAGCCCCGTATCCACACACTCGTGTTTACTGCCAGGAAATGAAGTCAGCGAGCAGGAACAGCTCCATCCATCAGACGCCTCCGCTCACCTGAAACTACAGGAAACGACGGGAGGACACAGAGTTTAAGATGAGGAAAGTTAGAGGGAGTTATACCTGAAGACACCCCGAGCTTTTCTGCACACACTCACACAATTATCTGTGTGTTTGTGTAATCACAAGTCACAGAAATTAGTTCTCAAGTGTCCGTAGTGTTTTTTTATATTTGGTCGTTGTGCTGTCATTTCAGGGATATCCACAGAATCTGACACCTAGTGTTTAAAATGGGTCCTGCAGTCCAGATTCTAAACATTGTAGAGAGCTGTCTCCCCCCCCTCTGTAGAGTCGATGCTGCAGGTTGCCATGTGGTGGACACTGAAGCTTCAGTGTTTATCCAGCTCTGCATCGGTCTGTGAACCTTTCTGTGTTCTAACCTCTCTCCATTTTTCAAAAGCATCTCCAATATTGATTCTAGTTTGAGCACGTTTCTGCTCGTGGAGCTTATTAGAAACATGCAGAGGCTTTTTAGGTCGGATACAATCACTTCTATCTGAACCAGTTCTCTTGCCCGCTTCCATCGCTGCAACACCTGTTGGTTTGACCTGATAACTGCTCTCATATCTGGCAAACCGAGGGGCATCCAAAACGGCAGCTTTTGGCTGCATACACTAAAATCATTTTGGCCGATTTTTCATGTCAAATGTTTCTACGTTGTCTTGTCTTGTCAGCCCTCCTTCATGTCCTCGTCTTTTGCTTTTCAACAGAATTTAAGGTGTTAAAAAGTGTTTACAAACTTTAACTCCTTACCTAACACCCCCCCCCCCATCCAAAAATAACCTTTAAAAAAACACCTATGGGCTTTGAATGGGGGGGATCTTTGTGTAACAGCCACACTCTGTGATAACAAACATCCAGACGATAAATGTGATTGATCAGGCTCGGTTCTTTTCTCTCTCATCGCCATTTGTCCTGAGTTTGTCATCAGTGTGTGTGTGTTTCGGGAGTGGGGGGGGGGGGGGTATCTGTATGTCCCCTGGCATCTATTTGCTTTAAAGCTCTCAGTCATTATGGCCTAATACATGTAGATTGTGATGGGAGGGGGGGGGGGGGGGGGGGAGGAGGAGGGAGGGGGAGATCAGTGGAGTGTTATGGAGGCAAACAGATGCTCGCCTCTGGAGTTATTACACACAGACATGATCATGGGGGGAGGAGGGGGGTGGGTGTGTACGGGGGGGGGAATCAGTGAACTGATGGAAGGCCTTCAAGCTCGGAGAGACAGAAGAAGAAAAAAGGTTTTCCATTTAGAGCTCATTTACATTTTTTATGAGGGGACTTGGAGCGTGGAGGCGGGGTGTGATGATGGAGGAGGACGGGAGAGAGAGGGGGAAGGGCGGGGGTCGAGCAATAAACAGAAGCCATGAGCTGACCTTTAGCCTCCGTCAAGAGTTTTGTAGGCAGAGTTATACACTGCAAACACTCAAATCTAACAAGTTTATCCGTCTCATTTCTAGTCGAAAATATCTCATTACACTCTCTATAACTAAAAGCTGGCTCCTCGTCGTGTCCATCGGGTGAGGTCATCACAGAGGTCAGAGGTAACATGAAGAAGACTGGGTACCAGACAAGGGAAGACAAACAGACGATGAGGAGAACTGGAGCGTGGAGAGGAGGCGTCTTGTGAATGTGATGACGGTGACCGACAGGGAGAACTCATGAAGGAGCCAAGATGGCCGACGTACGACAAGCAGCAGGTTCACAGCAGAGACATTCCCCCACCCCCTCTCTCTGTTGATCTTTGATTTGAAGACGATTTTAGTTTAATAGTCTCCAAATATGAGTTGAGCTTTAGTTAGCTTTGCACACAAACAGCCGGTGAGACGTTCTTCAGAGGGTGAAGGGTTAGGGTGCTGTGAGGTCATGTCAGAGCCATGACTGCACAAAACACGTTACCGCACTTTTAGCCCCGGTCTCTCTTTTTTTTTTTTTTTTTTTACTCAACTATCTGTACTTTAACCGCAGTAAAGAGTGAGAGTACTTCTTCCACCTCGGTTAAAACCTCCGTTCAGGCAGAAATAAAAGATCTCACATCCACAGAGCAGCTGCCGGAGAATCATCCTCTTAATGAGAATGAGCAGAGAGTAAACTTGTGTGTGTGTGTGTGCTGCGCCCAGGAGAGTCAGTCTTAGTGTACACACACACACACACACACACACACACACCAAGCGTCTTCACATTAAGGCTGAGCAAACAAATAGATTTCCTCCGCCGCTCTGTCGGAGGCGTGAAAACTATAAAAATATCTGTGATGGCTCAAAGTGAAAGCGGCAGGGGGAGGGGAGCCCAGGCTTCTCTAACAACTTCCTGTAATTGGGATTTATTGAGAGGGAAGCGGAGGGTAAAGATTTAGAAATTATCAGCTATTATGTGCCACAGAGAGTAAGCGAGGTGGGGGGGCAGGCCACATAAAACACAGCTGACAAGCCAAGGCAAATTAGCCCAGGACCGTTACAAAAATCACTTAATTGCCGGCAATTCTGTCAGGTCAATTGACTCTAATTGAAAAAAAAAAAAGAAAAGAAAAAGCTAGGGATAACAAAAAGGAATATGAGGGCAGAAAGGAGCGAGGGATGAGGTGAGTGTTCAGGAAACAGGCGGAGTGCAGAGCCTCCTCTTCCTCTCTCATGATGTAACACACACTGAAGCTCTCGTTGGTTTTCTTATTGACACATCTGCTGATTAACGACTTCTTAACGTGACAATCAAGAAGAGGACAGGAGGAAGTCATTTCACCTCCTGAACCTTTCAGATTAAGAGCGTCTCTTGTCCAACCAGGACACAGTTTTTATAATTTTTCTGTATTCATATTTAACCAAAACCATTCACTCCTCAGCGTCATGTTTTGTTCTTGTAGTATTGATTGAGAGCGCCCCGGCGGTGGAATCTACATATTGTATCGTTACCTGTGGTGTAGTAATAACTACTTGAAGGGATCTTTCAAAGGGTCAAAGTCTGTACTGTGAGAATACTATACGTTTAAATTGAACCCAAATAAAACCCTTAATGAGCAAAAATCTTAAAGTGTTGGCTGCCTCTCTATTCAATGATTGTGTTTCCACAGCGAGCATCACGGTCCGTTTCTCCATGTAGGCTTTCAGAGCGCCTCCACAGTGTGTGAGTTTTTCACAACTACAAGCACAAGTTCTATACGGAGAAGAAGTCAAACTGAACATTGTCTTCTGTCTGCTGAAAATCAAACCGCTATTAAAATTAACCAAAACAAAAATGTACATAACTTAGAGCTACTAAAACTGTGCTTAACATCTATTTAGGCCCAAAGAGCGCTCACTAAACTTAAGACTGTGTGTGTGTGTGTGTGTGTGTGTGTGTGTGTGTGTGTTTAAGTGTGGTTGATGTATGAGGACCTGATTGAGCACAGATCAGACATCTCCTGATCAGCGCTGATAGAAAGTGATTAATAGTCTCACTGATTAGCCAATCACAAGTCAGCACAAAGAATAATCAGTTAATTGATCATCTCGAGATGTCTGTGTTTGTGTTTCAGTTCTGTGTGTGTGTGTGTGTGTGTGTGTGTGTGTGTGTGAGTGTGTGATGGCATGCAGCTGCTCCTATTGTGTGCAAGGTGTTCTCAAAGGGTACACACACACACACACACACACACACACACACACACACACACACACTCAGTATATATGACTATAAAAGAGGTGTGTGTTGGTTGCTGCTCTCTCTGGTCTGTTGTTCTGCAGATACACCCGTGGGAATCAAACATGAACAAAGGACAGCGAGCGAGAGACAGAGAGGAGAGAGAGAGGGAGATACTGACACACACAAACACACACACGCACACGCTGTGCAACTGTGTATGTGTGCGAAAGCGCTCATAGATTCTCTGTTTTTAATATTTGTTTAATGGACAAAACTCTTCCAGAAACACACAAACATACATACTGGGAGTGTCCCAGTGCAACCACTGTCCACTGACGATGGTGATGATGAAGGACCAGAGTTTGCTCGTGGTCGTTTTGACAGCTTGGACAGATTTTTCGGGGATTGTGTGACTCCTTCACTTACACTTAAATAACTCCTCGATCATCAGGATCCCCACTCCTCTACTGCTGTTTGTTCAGAGAACTTTGTTCATCTTCAAACTGTCTAATGGTGGACACCTTGAAACTGTGTGTCTGAGACGATCAGCACACACACACACAGACTCTGCACACACACACACACACACACTATTTCGGCCTGTGTAACATCCATAAAGTGTTACGACATCACCTCGGAGCTCTGCGTCCTGAACCAGCGGCCGTTAACATTTGAAGCAGGAGCAGAAAAAAGGCTCTAATTGGTGCTGCGGTGGATCCACAGGCCTGATATTGTGTGAAAGCAGGGCATCTGAGGGCCATTAATTAACCTTAGTGCTATGATTACTTCTTACATTAGAGGGGAATACATTAGAGGTGGCAGCGGGCCCCTTTTTTTCTCTACCTTACACTTCAGAGGGGCCCCGTCGGAGCGCTCCGTGCCCCCGCGAGCCACGATATGTTAACGGGGAAGCAACTAATTAGATGTCAAAAATTCATAAGGCCTCTCTTTAATATTGCATATCTATCCCCGGCCTGTCACTTCAAAACAACGGGGATTGCATAAACAGGCGGCCGCAACACAACCCCCCCTTCATTCAGCCCCGTCATGGGACCTGAGCAGGAGGGGGGGGAGGTGGAGAGGGGGGTGAAGTGCTGATGAGGGGCACGAGGGAGGGATGACAACACGCTTGAAGGTGAAGAGGAGGAAAGAGGAAGAAAAGAAAAAGAAGAAGAAAACAGGATGAAGAAGAAAGGAAGAGAATCAAAGAAAGATCCTGAAGAATCCCTCAGAGATCCACTGCAGCCCGACTGAGTCTCTGCAGCATGATGAAGGCTCTGCTGCATGATGGAGGCTCTGCTGCATGATGGAGGCTCTGCAGCCTGAAGAAGGCCCTGCAGCCTGATGGAGTCTCTGCAGCATGATGAAGGCTCTGCTGCATGATGGAGGCTCTGCTGCATGATGGAGGCTCTGCTGCATGATGGAGGCTCTGCAGACTGATGGAGGCTCTGCTGCATGATGGAGGCTCTGCTGCATGATGGAGGCTCCGCAGACTGATGGAGTCTCTGCAGCATGATGAAGGCTCTGCTGCATGATGGAGGCTCTGCTGCATGATGGAGGCTCTGCAGCCTGAAGAAGGCCCTGCAGCCTGATGGAGTCTCTGCAGCATGATGAAGGCTCTGCTGCATGATGGAGGCTCTGCTGCATGATGGAGGCTCCGCAGACTGATGGAGTCTCTGCAGCATGATGAAGGCTCTACTGCATGATGGAGGATCTGCATTCTGACTGAGGCTCTGCTGCATGATGGAGGCTCTGCAGCCTGAAGAAGGCCCTGCAGCCTGATGGAGGATCTGCAGCCTGATGGAGGCTCTGCAGCATGATGGAGGATCTGCATCCTGACTGAGGCTCTGCTGCATGATGGAGGCGCTACAGCATGATGGAGGCTCTGCAACCTGATGGAGGCTCTGCTGCCTGATGAAGACCCTGGGTGCAGTCTAATAGAGGATCTGTGCAGAAGAAGACTGCAGTGTAATTGAGGCTCTGCAGCCTGATGGAGGCTCATTGATGATTGAGGCTCTACTTATTAATGGAGCTGTGCATTGTTTTGAGGCTTTGCAGCCTGATGGAGGCTCTGCAGCATGATGGAGGCTCTGCAGCCTGATGGAGGCTCTGCAGCATGATGAAGGCGTGCATCATCTGCTCTGCACACAAACATGTGGTTAGATTTCTGAACAAGAGCTTGTTGATTAAATGTGGCAGTTTGGGCACCAGAGTGCTCGGTCCGGTTACATAAGAGTGTTGTAAACATATCCAAACTGAACTACCATGAAAAGATCTTTCTTTTTAGGAATGGGACGTTTACATAATCAAACAGATGCTCTTCATTTTCTCCTCAGCTCCCTCTAAGATTTCAAAACATCCCCATAGTTATTTACACCCATTTGTACCTGACAAGAGTATGACCTTTGACCTCTCTTATGTCCGGAACAATGCTCAATAACCAGTGGATTTTATTCTGGGGGTCAAGGTATGTAAAAACATTATTACTACTCATAAAACAAAGCGCTTCAAGTTGACATCTGTGGAACCACATGTAGCTCAAAATGAAAAGCAGCCTGCACAGCACAGAGGAGAAGGATGGAAATGATTCTCTTCAGACCTTCCAGTTTCAAGCAACTGAAATCAAGGCTTATCGGTGCAAATTAACCGTTTCCTTTATGGTTCAATCTGCATTCAAAATGATTGTCATCGTCTTCCTCGCCAATAAAAACAGCATTCAAAAAATCTTTACAGGGGCGCTGGTGGCGCAGTTGTTAGTGCGGACGCCCCCATGTTTGGCTATGGCTATGGTCCTCTAAGCGGGCGGCCCAGATTCTAGTCCCACCTCTGGCTCCTTTCCCGCATGTCATTCCCCACTCTCTCTCTTCCTGATTTCCAACTCTATCCGAACTGTCCTATCTCTCCGTTAAAGGCACAAAAAGCCCCCAAAAAATAAATAAATCTTTACAGAGCCCCCTAAAGGAAGAATCTTAACAGACAAAAGAAGTGTTGTTTTATAGCCGATCATTGCTGTGTGAGCTTATTCATGTTTCAGACTTCAAGCAGCAGCCGTTAAAGTCACTTCTGTCTGTCAGACTGTTGATGTTTGAATAACGGAGACGTTTCAGTCATTCATGTTCAAGTCTGATTGTTGTGTTTCACCCTGCAGCGACACACCGCTGTGTTACTGTGAGGACACTTATTCCAGAGTAAGTCCTCAGTCATCTGTCCAAATACATTTCCTCCGCTGACTGTTTGTGTTTGATGGTATAAAGTATTCATAGTAATGCTCTGTGTGGCTTTATAGAGATGATCATTCTCAGTCAAACTGGTGTAATGGTGGAAATAAAGAAGAGAGAACGCCGCAGCATCGAAGTCTGTTTGGTTCTCCATCATGTGTGACAGGATTCAGATATTTCATAACAGCTGTTTGACCTCATGAAGGAACAAAAAAAAAAACAGAGAAGACTGAGTCAAACAGCAGGTTATAAATGTGTAAAGTTCTCAATAGAAGCAAAGTTTTTTCCACAGATGTGCCTCTATTAATCGCAACCCTCTGCAGAGTCATCATAGAGTTATAGCCTCAGACTCAATCACCCTGCGTTGGTGGATCATTAACAAGAGAAATCACAAACAATCCACCTGTGTACTGATTATTTTTGTGATTGGCTCTATTAAGTCAAAGAAGTTAAAATCAGACTGAGCTGCCTTTCTGTGACAGACAGGGGGCAGCAGGTGAGGACGGCGGTCATCACATCAAGAACCTGAAATATCAGCACTAGAGGGAGGATGCTCTCCAAACTGGTAACCAGTCTGCACTGGCCTCCATCAGGGTTTGCCCCTTGTCACTGATTCTGTTTGTGATTTGAGGGCGAGGAGGGTTTCCAGTTAGGGGACCTCAGAATTGAATCTCTACTCTATGCAGATGATGTGGTTCTGTTGGGGTCTTCAGGCTGGGGACTCCTGCAGGCATTGGGGCGGTTTTCAGCCGAGTGTGAAGCGGTTGGGATGAGGGTCAGTCTGAGGCCATGAATCTCTGCCAGACAAACGATGGATTGTCTCTGACATCACACTGGTAGACAAGGCGCTCAATTTGCACTGTGCATGTGGGAAGTTAGCCACTTCCTTTTTGGGTTTTGGGTTGAGTCTGTTGACTATTTAGAGGCTGTGGGCCTACATGGATGGCTAACAGTTTTCACAACCTAACCATGGATAAGATCTAAGACTTGTTTTGGATTTATTATTATGAATTTCTTCTATCGAGTCTCCAGGTCCTCTCAGTGATGGTGGTAGAGAAATGTTTATTTAATACAGCATGCAGGTGTGTTTAAGCCTCTTCCAGCAGTCTGTATCATGTCCTCCTCCATGTCTGAGGTGCCCCCCCCCCTCCCCCCATGTTTCGTCCTCAGATCCACCAGAGGAGTGTTCAGTTCAGCCGCTCGTGTCGTGCAAACCCGTTTCCATTCAGTCCAGGTTGAATTAAGTGACACATCCCGACTGCTGCTGACCGCTGAAGGAGAAAATTATCCGGAGAGAGGTCAGAACAGAGGTGGAGGAAATGGACGGTCACATTTCTCTAACCGTGAACCGAGGCTGAGTGAGAGTCGAGCTGCCAGAGGACTGACAAGAGCCAGACGGGAAGGGGGGGTGGGGGGGGGCTCAAGAGCTGATAGTGGCCCTCATTTCTCTAACTCAGACATCACACAGGTACAGGATTCAGGAGGTGATGCATTATGATTGTACTTTTTGTTTACTTTTGTTTACCTGTTAGTAAGCTAACTTCAGCTTTTTACATCATCCTGAAAATAACTAATTCAATAATGAATAAAATTAAAGTGTTTGTACATAAAAACTGTTTTTGGTAGATTGTGCAGATGTAAGCTACACATTTGTACTCTTACCCAAATCGTTTGTTGGTGACATTATTATCTTTACCTTTAAAACATGCAACCTCGCTCTGGCATTAACATTTCACTTCGCAATCTGCCCGTGGGAAAAAAACTAAAAGTCACTTAGTTTGATTTTTTCTTAATTTGAACTAAATTTTTTGTTCGATGAGCTTAAAATGTCTTTCACATAAAGTCTTTATGCATTAAACATATGGACTCTTATAAGTCTCATTCATGTGAATTCAATCATTCAATCCTTGTTTCTCCTTTCGGTTTATTAACCTAAAGTAAATGAGAATCAGCTGACTGACGGTGACCTGCATTAAAACTGATTTAAAAGATGCTCTGATGTTCTGTGGATGCTGAAACATGTCTGATTATAAAGAAGCGTGTTAATAAAGTGTACATTTCATTTAAAGTTCTCCTGAACTCTGTGCACTAAATTTATAAAGACGTGTAGGAGGTGGAGGTGTTGTCACGGCTTGATAGACATGGCCGTCCATATTTGTTTATTTTGGGAGATAATCAGTCCTTCTGAGCATGAACTCTTATCTCTCCCCGGTGAGGGAAAAAAAAAAAAACAGCTGCAGATAAGAAAAAGATGCAAAACTTTCAGTTTGCCTTCGTGATGTGAAGTCTGAAATCTCCTCCATCACTCCCAGGAAGCTCTACGTTATCAGCCCGGCGTCAGGGGGGTGGGAGGGGGTCACAGACAGCCGAGTGAGGCGAGTTTTTAACTCGTCACCCGGTGGATTTTGATACTTCCATCTCCATAAACACACCACAGATCCTCCGCCTCACCTGCAGGAAGGTAATTACTGAGAAGTTTTCCAGATGACGAGCTGCCAATCACGACCTGATGAGTTTAGATTCTGCACTTAGAGACGTACTTCACTGTGATTCTGTTGACGCTTGCCTTTCAAAAAGCGCTCACTAACATTTTAAGAGCAAAGTAGTTTATTATCAGGGCGTGAGGATGATTTTCAAAGCAGATTTATTCAGAGGGAAAAACTCCTCAAACTGTTGATGTTGGTGCAGCTCAGCTCGGAGAAATCATTTAAATACGGGAGCAGTTAACGTGTTGACAAGTACGTCTGCACCGTCTCTGCTGCTGCTGACAGTTTAACCAACCGAGCAGAGACTCCATCGTTAAAAAGTCGGCCGGCCGCCACACCACTGCTCTCCTCTCAAAGAGAGAAGTGTCCAGACTTTGGTGTCTTCCTCCCCATTACACCGACAAAGATCAGAAACTCTCTGCGTCTGCTTGAGGAGGCCGCTCTGCAGCCGGCCGCCGCCGCCTTCACACCATCCTCCCCATTACGGAGCCAATCAGGTATAATGAAGGAGCGCGGCGCAAACACTGCAGCTCAGCCCGATAAATTATTTACTGCCGCTGTCATCCTTCTCCCGTCGAGGCGGTGCAGTCACACAGGAGACACATGAAGGCTTTCAGGGTGGAGAGACTCCGCAAAGATGGTGACACCCCCCCCCCCCCCCCCCCCCCCCCCCACCACCTCCTCACATCACCCAGGTCCACCTCCCACATCCTCCCCTCAGTCACCCCCTACTCCTCAAATCAAACACCCCACCCCTTCCCATCCTCTCCCCCCTCTGTCGTCCTCTCAACCTGTCAGACATTTGGAGAGAGAGAGAGAGAGAGAGAGAGAGATGGAGAGAGAGAGAGAGAGAGCGAGAGAGAGATGGAGGAAACTCTCGGTTACAGCCGCAGCTTTCAAACAGATTCCAGCTAATGAGGAAACATTTAGAAACTCAGGATCCACTTCTAGAGCGGGGGGAGATGAAGAGGGTGGGGAGGGGAGGGGGTATGATACTTTGCACACACACAAATATACAGCACACACAGAAACATAAACCCTGCTGCATCCTCTACACACACACACACACACACACACACACACACACACACTCTCTCACCTGTACGCCTGTTTCCCTCTCACAGCTCAGGTTGTCAGTGCAGGTGAACAAAGTGAATAGAATATGTGACTGACAATAAAGATTTCTTTTAACATCAGTGGGAGGGAGGCGGGTGGGGGGGCGGGGCAGGGGTGCAGCAGGGGGGAGGCAGTGGGGGTGAGTGCGGGGAGACAGGCTGCAGAAGTTTGCATTACTCTGGAGGACCCGTCGGCTGCATGTGACATCTTTAATGACGCCAAACTGGCACCCAGAGTGCAAACCCTGCAAACCCATTATTTCAAACCTCTGCCTGTTTTTTCTTCTTCTTCTTTACACCACCTCCCCCCCCTCCTTCCTCCCCTCCTCCCCCTTGTTTTTACTTTAAATGTGAGTTTTAATAGACAGCGCTAAATTTCCGCTGCCGCCTCCTTAAAGTTTAATTCACCCACTTTTCTCTCCGTGCTGCCGCCCCATTACGGAGCCTCGACGGCAGCAAACAGGCATTATTATTTCATTTTATGAAAACATTCTCTCAGATGAAGGGGAGAGGAAGGAGAGGACGGCGGTGGCAATAATTTCATGGCACACTTATAATGGCAGGGTGGGAAGTGAGCAAAGAGGACCCACTTTTTATATGACACTATTATCCTCACAGTTAACTGGGTGACAAGTCTTATTTACTGGATTCAACACTTCCAACTGTTTTTCAGTGTTTGTGGGAGAAGTTGGTTGGAGGTGAATTCAAGGTGAGAGTGAGGAAAGTAAGATTTCAATCTCCAGCTGTGGAGACAAACTTGTCTGTACAAAGCTGCAGAGTCTTAAAGAACCACCACGAAGGAATTAAACATCTGTGACAGGTCTTTGCTGCTTCATGTTGGTCCAAAACTGTGAATCTAAGTTCTTCCAGATATGTCAGTAAATCAAACTCCATCCAGGATCACCACCAAGTCCAACTGTGACAACCTGTTAGCTAGGATCAGTACCAGGTCCCAGTTTGAAGATCTGTTAGCTAGGATCAGTTTAAAGTAGTAAACTAATTAGGTTTACCTTGACCTTGAGTCTGAATTCAGGATTTGTCAGGAGTTTGGATCGAACATTTCTGATGCAACGTCTGGACGTCAGGAGAATCTCAACCCTGATGGACCTACTAACTTAAGTTGCAAAAACTTAACTCACATGGATAATGTCAACACCTGCAGGTCTGCCACATGCAGCCTCCAGCGAATCCACGTCTATTGACGTCACAGCATCGACTATGAATGTAAAAATAATGCGTAAATGTGCGATTACTAATCACTCTCTTGGCATCATCTTCAGGCAGGAATAACCACTAATCAAATGTATTCTTTTTTAGAACAAGCTTTACATTTTTAAACCAAACTACTTGTTCTTTCGGCTATCACACGCTCTCAGGGCTCCTCGCCGGGCTGAAGGCTGTTCCGGGTGTTATGGAGTAAATCACCTGTCCTATTTCTAGTAGCACGGCCTTTGTGAGGAACCAACATGTACTGTTGAGATTTAAGTAAATGCAGGTTGCAGAAAGAGGGGAAGCAGCCAGGAAGTGACTTTTGAAAGGCAGAAATGTCAAAATCTGTTGTATTGATCGGCGTCATATTAACGCCCACACACAGATTAACGTCATTAATCTCACTCAGAGCACCTTTGAATTATCATTCAGTGCTCCCCGACTACATCTGACTGTCCTCCATCGGGGTACGGCCCAGAATAGAACCAGCATTTCATGCACAAACACCTACACACACACACACACACACACACACACACACACACACACACACACACACACACACGCACACAGAGCCTCTGTGCTGGGAGCTCGTCCGCTTCATAAATACTCTGTTATGGTTTCAGACTAATCGACTGATTACTCAAACAGCCTGTAACTGCTGTTCAAACGAGCGGGTCAGATCATGTTCAAGTGCCGCCATTAAACTGTGTGTTGCTCTCATGGCTGCAGGCTCCACCGTCCACTCTGCACAGTGTCATAAAGCTCACATTTGGCAGCTATACAAAAAAAAAATCAGAGGGTTTGATTACTCTGCATTTCACTGATTAGAGCTAGAAGGACACTTTGAGAGGACAGCTCTAAAGCTGATGGTCCTATCCTTTGTAATATTCAAATCTGCACTGCAGCATTCATGTATATCTGGATGTAATCTTCAAACACAGGCTGTAAGAACCATCAAGAAAGATGATGTGCATAGCTTTAACATGATAATTGTTTTATTTTTGCAGCAATAAATTAGATGTGTTTGTTTAGCTGCACCACACTATCCGCCCCCCCCCTTTACTTGAAGGTCTTGAAGTGAAGTCAGGATCACTCCTCTCCTGGTTTTGACTGGAGACTCAAAATTTGAGAATTCAAACATACACAGTTTGCTAACTTTTTGGGGCTTCAATATGTTCCACAAAAGGAGCTTTCACACAATGCACAAAACTCCTGAAAATATCCTGAAATGTTCTGGGGGAGCAAACAGACAGATTTCATCTTCATCGTAAACCAGCGGTGGGTGGGTGGATGACATTCGACTGTCTTCTCTCCTGAGACAGTATACGACCAGAGACAGTATAGCAAACAATCTCTGTGATCTTCCCGTTCTCCAGTATGTTCTTCTCCATTCTTTGGTTGAAATAATGAATATATCGAATTACACGCAGCACTGATCATCATAGCGTCAGACTCTGGTGCTTCGTCCAGCTCTCCTGTGTTGTTCTTTTTATACCTGTGTCTCGCCCCCTGAGATCCAGTCAGACAGGGATAGTCTCCGGCTGTGACGTGCATTTGTCAACAACCGACACAGGAAGACTCCCCTGGCATCCAGGGAGTGCAAAGACAGATGCTAACGTGTTTAAATAACTAGACATGGCACCAAACAAACTCAGGATTGGTCCCAGATAACTGACCAATACTAAATTCCGCCCCCATCAGTCAGTGCTACTGCTGGACAAGCTTGATGAAGAAAAAAATAAAATTAAACAATCATGGTGACATCGATACAGCCAGACGCTACAAGCTTCAAGGCCTGAGAAAGGTCAACTGCACACATCATCCAGGATGCGTTTCTCACAGTTTGGATCAAGTCTGCAGAGCTCCTTCAGACACTCTGAGAGCTGTTTCAACATGTTAGTGCAACCTTTGATGACCTCTTAAGTTCATCCCTGCTTTGTATGTTTGTGCTAAGCTACGCTAAACATACCCATGACAGGAGACAAGAAGACAAAACTGACGAACCTCCTAAATAAGTCAGAAATCAAAGCCAACATTTCCTCAAATTGGCTGCTGCTCCTCTAAAAGTGTGTGAGAGTTTGAGAGCGGAGGGTGAGAACTTCTTGTTCCAGTAAAGAGGAGAGAGAGAGAGAGAGAGAGAGCGTGATGGTTTGATGTAGTGCTGAAAGTGTCTCACCTCTGCTGTCACACACACACACACACACTCGCGCACACACATACACTCACACACACTCACCTCCTCCTCTGGTAATCAGGCTGGATGGCTGATTCTTTTCATAAATTTTAGTATCTCCTTATTTCAGGCTTTGCTGCCTCTCGGCTGCCATTAGTCCCCCGCAGGCGATGGCGCCCGTCTCCCTCGCACGCCGCTCCTTTATGAGGTTTGTCTTCGCTCACAGCGTTACTGCCTGCCAGGCGTCCTGTATGAGGCGTTCACAGACACACAGAATCTGTCATCTCTCCCTGCTGACGTTTATTTTCTATTCTCTAACATTTCGTCCTTTTTAAAGACGCTCCGTTCATCTGATTTAAGGCCAGAAGAAGAGAAACCCGCCGCAGAAAACATACACATGTATATTGTATAGCAGGGTGTCGCCGGCTTTATGGAGTCTGGCTCTGTGTTGTTGGAGTCGGGGGAGTCGTTTTGTGAATGATGGAGTGTGAGTGAAGAGCTGGAGAGGAGCGACGCGAGGCTGAGACGACAGCAGACGTCTGAATCAAACAATCAGAGAGAGGATGTTCAGACATCTTTGAAGGTTCAGCGTGTGTGTCCTCATATCTCTGACAGACCCATTCTGCAGACACACAGCTGACCCTCATGTTTTTGATTTAACACTGAGGTATTTTACTGTAGGTACGGCTCCATATATGAGCGCTCTCATTACCTTATGAACGAGTACGAGATTACTGGCTAATTATGTTATTTCTACTGAAGACAAAAACACTGAGCTCTTGGTGGTCCGTTGTCTTTCTGGGGTCTGCTGCTCATCAGTGCTGTGTCTGTAGGTCAGCCGTCTTCAGATGCCAGCTCTGAATGAGAAGACGAGTTGGAAACTTATGACTCCATTGTGACAGCTGTCCTCGAGTCTTTAGGTACAGCCAGAGACGCTGCTTGTCGACAGGCAAGGCCGGCCACTGCTTGAGGCCCCAAAGAGAGAACAGCGCTGTGTGTGTGTGTGCATGTTCGAGTGTGTGTATGTGGAGCTTTACTAGACTGAGCTCTCTCACTTCTGCAAAGCCATAAGGCAATGTGAAATCACAGACTGGTCGTAAAAGTGGGCGGAGCTTAGATACATTGCTGTTGCTGAATTGTAATTGAAGAAAAGAGCTAATTAGAACTAGAGTAATTGTGCTCATGGCTCCTCTGGTGATTGTGCTAATCATGGGTCATTCTAAAGTGTGCTCCTCTACACTGCCACAATCTGACTCCACAGATTCCCTGATCACTTTTCCGTTCTGATTTTAGTCAGCCGACCGACTTTAACAGTCTGAACGCATTATGTGTTCAGACTGAGCTGCCGTAGCCTCCGTTCTGTTCAATCCTGCTGCATGCGTTCACTCTCTCTCTCTCTTTCTCTCTCTCTCTCTCTCTCTCTCTCTCTCTCTCTGCATGGAGTAGAAACCATGACACCCGTCCGCTGTGTGTAGGATCTGAGCTAATTAAAGAAAAGGTCAGAGAGAGAAACAGAGATAACAGAGACACATGTTACTGTAGCTGCAGGGACATGAACTGAATGTTTACTGCTGTCCCCACACACCCTGTGACCTTTGATTGATGTTTGACACCTTTATATTCTATACAGCACAGAGACGTTTCATCCACACGTGAGCTACATGTTTGGAGTGCTAACGAAAAGAAAAGCCAATAAAAAAAAACACATGAGAGGGACATTTATCCTCGTTCATTAAGGTGGAAGTGAGAATGATGAGGGGTTAAAAAAAAACCTTAGAGAGGAGGAGGGAAAAGTTATGAAGAACTCAGAAAGAGAGGGAGAGAGAGAGAGAGAGAGAGAGAGAGAGAGAGAGAGAGAGAGACACACCTCGGCTGCAGAACGAGGCAGGTGTTTCATTTGAGAATTAAGACAGTGTGAAAGTTCATCAGTATGCTAATGTGTGTGAGCCGCTCAGTGAAGAAGCTTCAACGCCTGCTGAGGAGGAAAGAGATCCTCCTGACACACTCTCATGATGCACAGTGAAGGTTTACAGTCTGTATGCGTTTACTGAACGTTTACTGAAAATAAAGAGTCACATGACTGCCTGCTTCAGCTCCTGACATCAAACATTTCTGTACAGTCATTTTCCTGAAGTATCAGCTGTGTTATCTGTCTGCTCTCTGCTACTGTACCCGTGTGCTTTAATGTTATAGATTGATAAATATAGACTGACGCCAGGACTGTTCGATTTCAGCCGAGGTAGACCCGATTCTCGACTGAATTCATGTAGGAGGAGAGAGGCTAAACATGCTGTGAGGGACTCCAGAGGATGATATGAACACTGACTGGATGGAGTTTGGTTTTCTGATGAATCTGGGAGGACTCGGGTGCTTTTTAACAAACGGCCTTACCCCACACGAGCATGCATTCAGTCAAACTTGTGTAAGAAACAGAAAGGGAAAAAATTAGCTTCACTTTTGGTCTGATCGAATCTTGAATGACTGAGTGTTGTTGCAGACGTGGTGAGAGACAGTCTGATTGATTTCATCATCAGCTTGCAAAAGAATGTCCAGTGTGTTCTTCATGCAAAAAGTTTTCAAGCATCGTGTGTGTGTGTGTGTGTGTGTGTGTGTGTGTGTGTGTGTGTGTGTGTGTGTGTGTGTGTGTGTGTGTTAACTGGACTAAGTGCAGCGTGGCCCCGTCAGAGCTGGCCCCCGCAGTGAGTCCATGGAGTCTGAAGATGAGGACACCCTGAGTGTCTGCAGGGATCCTGGGTGTGTCCCCGTCCTCTTTGCTTCAGATTTATGGTCCTCGATCAGCATCTCCACCCTGATTGCCAAGACTCGAGTCAGAGAATAATTAAAACCTTTCACTGGAATCTCTGTGAAGTCCTGAGACGACAAATGCCTCCGCATGCTGCAAACGCACGGATCGTATTTGTGGTGATTCTCTCACTTTTTATCTGGCAGCTTCATCAGGCCAACATTTAATAAGTTCAAAACTTTAGTTAAGTCTGAAACTGTCACTCTCAGTTGTCTGATTAGGAAGCAAGTGAAATGCTCACATGCCAGACTAAAGTGTTGATACACCACGATGTCATCCAAGAAGTCAGTCGCAGTATTGCAGCAAATCTTCTCTAAAAGCATTTGACAAAGAGAGAATGAAACATGTGGGTGGGTGTGGTCAGGTGGGAGTGGCATTATGTGACCTGCATCAACAATCTGCAGCATCATCAGGCGGACTGAGATGAGAGGAAACGCTGAGATTTAAACTGAGGGGGAGAGTTTCTGTGAGTAGAAATTTATAATCAACCTGAAGACATAAACGGCTGTTTCTCTCTGAAGACCCCCAGAGGACGAGTCCACGACATCTGTACTGTGTGTGTGTTTATGTAGGTGTTTGTGTGTGAGGGAGAGAGAGAGGGAGAGAGAGAGTGAGGCCAGAGGGAAACCTGGATGTAGCCTCGAGCCACACACACACACACACACACACTCTGACAGCACCACCTGCAGTGTTCGCTGTAACTCCTCACACTCTGAACCACAGCTTTCGTTCTCCCTCGGCTGACATTTGCTTCTCAAACTCACAGCTGACTGAACAAAGTTTCACCAACCAACACGACTCTATTTAACATCCTCAGAATATCTTTACCTCAGCCTGAAACACTTGAAGCGTCCACAGGTCATAAAATAAGAAGGATGAACAACATAACTTGAAAACATTTCATAGATCTGCTCTTTGCTGTGAAATCTAAAGGGATGTCTTTGTGACTTATTTGTCATGGTTTTACATTTATCTGTGAGTTCTGTTGGTAGGTCCTGTCCTGTTCTGCAAAGCTAAAGGCCCTGACACATCGAGGAGATCATCAGCAATTAACGACGGTGAGGGATCGTCGCCATAGATTTTGCGGTGTGTCCAGAGTCGCTACCCGGCCGATTCGACATGTTGAATCAGCTTAGGTCGGCGCGGTTGGTGAGAGGGATCTCTCTGATTGGCTCCACACCGTTTCGGGAAAGCCCCTTTAGCATGCCGCTGTAGTATCCAACCCACCCGTCGATCGCACGGTCCATCCTACCCCTCGCACGTGAACATGACCTGGAGATACTTCAACTCCTTCACTCGGGGAAAAGATTAACTCCCCACCTGTCAGACACTAGAGAGAGAATCCTCTGCCTCATTAGCGTCAGGTTGATTTTAGTTTACGTAATAAATATCACAAACACATCACACCTGTAGTCTGTAGAGCTCATTTTAAAGTAACAGGAACAGATAATTATTGACAGACATCTAAAAGCAGAGTGGATAATCTCAGAATTTAAAAACCTGTCAACGTGTGAGCACTGTCAGATGAACTGGCGTGCAGAGATGTGTGCGGATGACGGGGGTGTGGTTCAGACAGAATCCTTTTGTTTCCTCACATCCTGATCAATCTGAGCTCAGATTCTTTCTTCTCTCTTTAAGACAGGATTAAAGATGAAGGCAGATATCCTCCACCTGCTTTTCTTCTTCTTCTCTTCTGCTGACAGGCAGCGAGCAGGAAATGACACAATAAAGACCAAAAGGATGAATTATGAAAGAAAGAAAAAAAAAAAAGAAGATAAGTCTACACTTTGGGATGCACGAAACATAACTGCAAATCAGAGACGAGATGTCAGGGTCCATCACAGAGTGTGTGTGTGTGTGTGTGTGTGTGTGTGTGTGTGTGTGTGTGTGTGTGTGGATGCATGTGCCCTCCATTGTTTTTGTATGTGTGGTGCTAAGTGTCACTGGTTCAAGTGCAGGCTGCATGATGGTCATGAATCTGGAAATAGGTAAAAGTATCAAACAAATGAGGTGCACTTAGTTGGGAAATGGGAATGTTCCTCAGCTTCTCTCATGCTCTCTCTCTCTTAGCCTAAAGTGGTTGAATGCTGACTTTATGTTGTCTCACAGAAAGTAAACAGGTTATGTGAGGGATATCAGGTTGTTTTTTAAAGATGTCATTTTTGGGCTTTTGCCTTCATTGGACGAAGGAGCTGAGCCTGCTGAGAGAACAATCGCCCCCGTGCATGGGGCGCGACCTAACCGCTAGGCCATCTGCGCCCTGGATAACGCGTTGTTATCGTTGAATGGAACCCCGGCATGAGGCAGAGAGGTCTTCTCTCATGCTGAAGGAGTTCCTGCGCGATAACAACCCGCTCACCAAACTTTGTCCCGCGTTTTATCTTGAAGTGATCCTGTGAAGCAGCTCGCGGCTGCCCATTAGAAACAGTTACAGTAGGGTAGGGCACATGGTGCAGATGCAGCCGTGTGCACCGGGTGAATGACGGATGCTGTGGAATCTGACCATGAGGCAGCATGCAGCAGGACTTTACTTAAGATGTAAATGCAGCCTTTTCTGTCACGTCAGAGGGTATCAGGTCTTATTAAAGATAAAACTAAAGTGAATATAACTTTTGGATTAGAGATGTTTTTATGAACATGTTTACATTCTTACAACTCTAATTGTGTATTTGACTAATTGATTGAATGGCACTGACCTTCTTCCAGGGGGAGGGGTCTGAAAAACCTCACTTCATCCTCGTACTTTTTAAAAACGCTTGAGTCCATCAGCAACTGAATGTTTAGACATTTAAGGAAAACTGACCACAGCTCCAGTCTCACCTCGAACAGAACACACTCCTCCTTCATTCAGTGGATGAATCAGTTTTGTTATTTAAGTGTGAACATGTTGCAGTGCAGGAAATGATAACATGTTGAATCACTTTTCTCTCTGGCCTGTAAAACTGTAATAAAGTGATTTCCTGCTCAGAAAGGCAAAGCGCTCCGTGTTTCCCCCGCAGGGAATGTTAACAGTTGTGTAGTGTTTCCATTTTTACAACCAGAAATCTACTTAAAGGAGCGTTTTCCCTCTTTTCACTCCACACAAACATCTCCCTTCACTTTACATTCTCCTCCGTTTGTATCTCCTCCGCTGTCGATCTCTCTCTCTCTCGCTCGCTCCCCCTCACAGCTTGCAGGGCGGGATGGAGGTTAAATTTTGTCTCTACAAAGTCATTTAGCCAAGAGGCACATGCTAAAAGATTTATGTGGAGAAGCAGTGCCAGGGGTGAGCTTCTCCGGTTCCTTCAAACAGCATCTTTTGTGGAGAGCAAAGCTGCTCCTCTGCAGCGTGTTTACATGCAAACAGAGTCAGGAAGCTTCTGAATATTAGTCAGAGCAAAGCCGAACATTTAGACGGAGGCTGACACCCAGCAGGTGGCTGAACTCTGCAGGCTGCAGGAGACGGGTAGCAGATTTTATTTAGGAAAAAAAAAAGAAGGATTATTGTAATATGACGAGAAAAGGGAGTTAAAGCAGATAAAAAAACCCAGAAAATATATTTACATCGAACATAAGCGGTGAATATTTAATCACATTTTTAATCATTCTTCACTGTAAAAAAAGGAAGAAACCAAAAGTTCCCCTTATGAGAGTAGAAATGGCTGACATCATCTTTGTTCAATTTACTGAGGACAACACCTAAAGCCTGAATTCCACCAGTTTGGTCCGAGCTGATTTCACTTTATTCAGTGTGTGTGCTTCCACTGGCTCCGCTGCGCTGCATCTCAGCTCCGTCAGTCTGGAGTCTACCGCTGCAAATACGCAAGGCTTTTATTTCTGCGGGATGCCGGAGCACGGAGCATCAATTTATCACAGAGCAGATCGAGCGGGACAAGGAAGTCAGACACCGAAACAACATCAAAACATCTGGTTTATTTTCAGAATGAAACACTCTGTTTTGACGGTTCAGAACAATCAATGTTTATTTGTACAGCGCCAGTTCATAACAAGTGTTATCTGGAGACGCTTTACAAAAACAGCATATGGGGTAAGATGCAGGAAGGATTTCTCCTCGCGTTCCTGTTGTCCACACTTCCTCGCCGCTGAGGTGGAGGTCGGAGCAGGCCGTGCAAGAATGAGGACAGCGGTGGTTGGGACATTGCAGTCCGATGATGGTGGATGGGCGTCACAGTGGTATGTGTGTGTTTGTTGATGTGTTTTAAATGGTTTTATACAACAACATACATCGTATTATCTCTTGAATCCCCCCCCCCCCCAAACACACAACTGAAGAGACTAACGGGGAGTTTCTGATACATCTGTAAACCTGTTGTTTTCTCTTTTGCCCAGTGTGTGATCGTTTCACAAAAAGAGAGAGAGAGAGACGACTTCAGATATACTCTCGATGATCTTTGTCCTCTGACTGAACGGCTCGCTGTGTCACACTGATGTTTCAGTTCGGAAGTTCAGGACATTTTCTAAAATCCTTTTATAAATAACGTGTGAGCTTTAAGATTAAACATTTACAACTGATCCTCTGTGTGTGTGTGTGTGTGTGTGTGTGTGTGTGTGTGTGTGTGTGTGTGTGTGTGTGTGCGTGTGTGTGTGTCGCCTATTTCTCCCTGCTATCTGCTCTGATTGGACGATATCACACTCGTACACACACTCTTCACCTCTCCATACAGACTGAAACAGAAGGACAGAAGTGAAGCACACTCACGGAGAAGCACACAGGTGACAGCGCCTGCAGTGTGTGTGTGTGTGTGTGTGTGTGTGTGTGTGTGTGTGTGTGTGTGTGTGTGTGTGTGTGTTGATGTTCTCCCTGTGACACGTTGTTTATCACAATGCAGAGCTCTTATTATATATTTAAAGGACCTTTGAAATGATTATGAGCTTTTGGCCCACGAGAGGAGGAAAACAAAAAGACGAGGGCGAGCTAGCATGCGGAGGAACAGGGGGGAGAGAGAGGGGGGAAAGAGAGCGTCTCCGGAGCAAAACAAAAGGAGAACAAACAAATACGTCGCTTTTAGAGGAACACGGTGAGAGCAGAGGAGGAAGGAGAAGACGCAGGAGGAGGACGAGGAGGAGGAGGTCTTTGTTGTCACTTTTAGCTTCCTCTTTTTTTTCTTGTTTTTCAGCAACACTAAATTTGAGTCGGAAATTCGAGGAACACACAGAGCGGGGGGGGGGGGGGGGGGGGGGGTGCATGGGGAGAGCTCATTTTGGTGTGATGCATTGTGGGTCTGTATGCTTTGCACCAATGATGAATTATACACAAACAAAGTAAAGAGACACAGGGTGGAGGACACAGGATGATCAGAGAGGAGGAGGGGGAGGTTCAGACCCGGGGAGGTTAGAGTGAAGAGGAGGAGGAGGAGGAGGAGAAGGAGAAGGGAGGAGGAGGAGGAGGAGGAGGAGAAGGAGAAGGGAGGAGAAGGAGGAGGAGAAGGGAGGAGGAGGAGGAGGAGAAGGAGAAGGAGAAGGAGAAGGAGAAGGAGAAGGAGAAGGAGAAGGAGAAGGGAGGAGGAGGAGGAGGAGGAGGATGTAACATAGATGATCACAAACATCAGACATCAGGAGAGTCACAGAGACACACGTCCACTGACTCATCTAAAACACAAGCCGTTTTCACACATGCACTCCTGAAAAAAATCTGGATTATTTCCAGAGGACTGCTCCGGATATTCTCCTGACCTGGCTGTTCACATATGCTCCTCACAGCAGAAGACTACTCCTGGCAGGAGGGGGGGGGGGTGTCTCCTTAAATTAGACATGATGTAAAAAAAGATGCAGAAATAGAAGACGAAGCTCTCTATGCAACACTGACATCCAAAGTGCTTACACAACCTCCTCTTTTCTTTTTTTCATTTTCTATGACCATGAACGCCACTATGACAAGAACTAGCTTTCTGCTGACCGCCATGGCATCCTCAGCTCCATCAGGTTGCCGCTGCATGTTGACTTGACTCGCAGCCTCCGATTCATAAGGAACCTAGGTGTGGCTGCAGTAAACGTATAGGATTACAAAGATTGCACAGTCTGCAGGAGGCGTTAGACATCAAGTCATTCCATAAAATGTAGATTTAAACTTGTTGCTTTAACCGTTTAAAAAAAAAAGTGTCGATCAAAATGATGACTGTGATAATTTCACTCATGCCTCATGAGTTTCTGCTCATGCCTGAAGTCAAATGCTCGATTAAAAAACATGAATCCATTCATTTCAGATTCTCAGTGCAATTAACTAGTTAATGCTGACAGCCAGGATAAAAAGTTAAGAGATTTTTTTAACAGTAGATATTCACATTTGAACATGCACTCTTTATGATAATGAGACTGTCCGGTTTTAAATTTATCACACTGGATTGCGGTCACCAACCTTTTTGACTTAATTCATCAAATCCTGATTTGAACAGCTTTAGGGAATGCACACAGGATGTAAATGCAGCTCTGGACTAACAGAGAAGTGAACTCATTGTGACTTAAGTTTGTGAGTTTGTTCTGTGCACATCAGCAGCAGCAGCAGCTCAGTCTGTGTGTGTCAGTGAGGAGGGGAAAGCTTCCTCTTCCATCTTCCCCCCTCTCTCTCTCTCTCTCTATCTCTCTCTCTCTCCTTCAGTGCCTGAACACAATAGCTCTCCGCCCGCCCGGCCCTGCCAATCCCACAATGCCTGGCGGTGGGTCTGGCAATAATTCAGGGCAGGACTAAACAGCTGGCTGCCTGACAGGAGAGCTGCCAGGAGCTGGCAGCGAGCGGCGGGCTGCTAACCCTTTCACATTTTTAATTAGAGCCACACAGCCTCGTCGTAAATACACCCATGACACGCCGAGCATCATTTGTTCAGAAATATTTGCTTACAAAATACTTTCTCTGGCCTCAAACTTGTTTTTTTTTCTTCTTCTCTGGCTTGTAAGAAAATCTTCCACTGAGGGAGTCTGATAAACAGCAGCTATACACAGGACATGTTTTTATATTTGGATCCGGACAGAAGAGGACTAAAGTGACAAACAGCTGAATCTACAGACTCGTCATGATCCCAACGTCACAAAAGTCATAGTTCATAGTCAACCACCTTGTGTTGTCCACCTGTCAGAGTCGGACTTTAACCCTTTAGAGACTAAAGACAGAGCACTTACAGTTCAGACTCTCCCCTTCCACAGTCCACCTGTACATCTGTTGACTCCATCTCTACTTTACATTAACAGTTAAAAAAACAAGGTAACAACGTGCAGGCATGACACAGAACAAGTCTCTCTCTGACCTGCCCACATGACTCGTGCCGTGTGAGACCCTTCAGCTCTGCAGGCCGGGCGGCTCGCTGCTCGATTGTGGGGAAATGAATGAAGGAAGTCCAGGAGACAAAAGGACGAGTGTTTAGCGGAGCGAGGGCAGCATGTGCAGCGGGGATTACCACCGAATTATGGCTGCAAGACGCCGCGCCATCTGGAACCGGAGGAGACGGAGTGTAATGAGAGTGCAGAAGAAAAAAAAAAAACACAGAGGAGGATGAAAAGGGAGGATCGAGGAAGGGGTGCTTCTGTCCAGGTGAGATATGTACACGAGTGATGAACACATCAGCTGTCCTAGAATCTCCATCACAGAGCTGAAATGTTGTTTTATTTCATGTGACACTTCAGGTTTTTTTTTAAAGAGACGTGTGTAAGCTGCTACTGAATGTTAAGTGCCAAACAAAGTGGCCTTCCAGCAGGTAACTACGGAAACATTTCTATAAATAGCAAAATCTTAAATCGCAGCTGAATTTTGTGTTAAACTGTCTTAAAATAAAGTAAATGATGTTTGAGGATGTGTACTCCTTTATCTTCTCTTCAATTTAACTTTATGACAGAAAAAAAGACTCGGAACAAACATGTGGGCCCCTCGAAGAACTCTTCCTTTGTCAAACACACACACAGATACACACACACACACACACACTCACAGATACACACACACTTCTTGTCAGCTGTAGGATGCTGCTGTCCTCAGATGAAGAGAAGCAGGTCTGGATGAAATATAACCCATCTGGAACCTGACCGCTGCAGGAAGGAGGTGACCCCAGACCACCGTGTGTGTGTGTGTGTGTGTGTGTGTGTGTGTGTGCGTGTATGTGTGTGTGTGTGGTGACAGGGCCAGGGTCTTGGCATGGCAATGCATTGTGTGTCACATGGAGACAGTGTGGGTCGTTGATGGTCACATCCAGCTGAGATCACATCTGGGCTGCAGAAGGAAAAAGGGACGAGCTGAACTCAGAGGACTTTGGACAGTTCTGCAAAAAGACTCAGATTGAGACTCAGTCTTTGCTCTGATTGGTTTCTTCTCTGTGGTTTAAGATGTGAAATCAGCTGCATTTACACAAGAACTGATCATGGTCCTTAAATGTACTTCACAGGATCAAGCCATGCAGATGGATTTCAGATTCTTTTTGGCATGAATCAGAGATGGAGCTGAAAGTCAAACTGCTCATCTCCCCTCAGAGCATGCAGAGTAACTAGCAGCTTTGATTGACAGATTCTGGTGCATCATGGAGGTGATCTATAACGTCAAAGACAACTGTCCCTCTGAGCTCCTCCTCTGTGCATTTAGGGTCCCCTCATCCCTTCTATTTCCATCCCACCTCCCTGCAGACCGGTGCAGATCAGGAGGGATGGTTTCAGGGTGAGTGCGGCCTCACTCCATCAGGCCTGAGAGGGATCTGGCATCAGGCCCAGATGGAGACTGAAACCACCAGAGGCCTGTGGAGGACCGGTGGTGGTGGGGGGGAGAGAAGGCTGAGATCAGACAGGCCTGAGGTAGGTGTTAAAATACTCTCACTGGCTCTTTTGGTGGCGATCGCTCCACAAAAACACAGCCGTCAGTTTGCAGTCAGTTTCTGTGTGAATCATACATACACACACTATCAGACAGAAACACGTCAGCAGCAGGATGTTCTCCTGCAGCTCAGCGCACCAGCTGGGCATAAAAAAAGAAATAGGTCTTTTCTCCAACATCCCACTTATTTATGACCAACTCTTTGACTCAAAATTACACCGAGTGCACAAACCTCACAGAAAGGTTGTAGCTGCGCTCAGTCCACGTTCACTTGTACTAACTGTTACCGAGCAACACTCTCCCTCTCCTCTCCGAGAGCTACCATCAAAATGTCTACAGAAGATGTGGTGACTGCAGACCAGGAGAAAATTAATGATTCAACAACTGAGTGTATAAAACATGGACATCACCCATTGGTAACTGAGGGGGAATTTTGAAGCCCAACACTCACAGTTACCTCCTGACAAACAGCGACAACGTGCCCTCTTGCAGTCATAAAAGTAAGCCCCTAAGTATGCAGAACTGCTACCGTCATGAAATTGAGTCGGATGAGTCATGAACTATTCAGACTAAAAACTTAACTATAAGACTATAAACATGTTAATTTCTGCTGTGAGAAAGGACACTTTAACATGGGTGTGTGTGTGTGTGTGTCTTCCAGCCTCAAGTGGACACTTGTGGAACTGCAGTTTTTCTACCCTCCATGTTGGCTTAATTTTTCAACACTGGAAGTCACTGCTTGGATTTCACAGATAGTGAAAAAAGGAAGCTCACGGAGTTGTGTGACGATCATAAAGACGTTCTCACAGCTAACCTGAACACAATCACCACAAACAAACAAACATCACTCTGCCAACGTGCTACACATTCATTTTTCATTTTTTATGAACCCATGACCTTAAAGTTCAAACCCTGACTGTGGTTAAGCTGTAAACAAAGATCTCTCTCTGTCTCTGGTCTTTACTCGCTGTTATATCTTTTTGTGCATTTAAAACCATACACTTGTTTTTAATGTAAAATATAACAGTAACTTAAACTACACATTCTGGTGTGTGTGTGCGTGTGTGAACCCCTCCTGCATGATTATCATCAGATCTCTGCCCTACAGACTCCTCTGCCTCTTCAAACCTGAGCCCTGGCCTTAGGGACACACACCTGGCTCCTCTCCACACACACACACACACACACACACACACACACACACACACTGAAACACACACACTCGGTCACTCCTGCTCTCCGTCTCTTCATCACTTCCCCGCTCGTTTTCCCTCCTCCCGTGTTAAGATGCTTATTTCCATCTCTTGATCTGGATTCTTAAACCTTTTAACACGGCTGTGGCCCCGCGGACTAATCCTGCTCCATAAATATTTCAAAAGGGCGGAAATCTGCTGGAGGTTTCCTTATCTGGAGCCCCGACGATAATCATCTTAACCACGACCATTATGATTTTAATTACCTGTCTTTGATTTCAGAGCTCGGCGGTGCGGTTATTCCTGGCCCCGCGGAACATCCCGGGTTAAAAAGGTCTCCGGGATTAGCTCCCCCTCGATAATTGAGTCCATGTCAAAACGCAGATTTATCCGTGGAGAGGTGTTTCAAGTTAAAATCTCAGGATCCTCGTCCTCAGCCAATCAGAGAGATGTGTCAGGGCTGATAGTGTGAGGTGTCGGAGGAGTTTAAATCAGAGGTGACTGCTGAACGAGCTCCGAGTGTTCAAACAGGAAAATATGGTTCCACTTTTTTTCATTAAGTTGACCTTTTTCTGTTTGTCTGAAGCCGTCAGTGTTGACTTTTACTCATGGACTTAAAGATAGTCGATGCCTGGACCTGTCGAAGGTTTTCTGTCTGCATGCGTTGAGGTGGTGCATAAAGCCCTGAACAAGTCCTCATTGAATAAAGAGAAATATGTTCTGCACACACACACACACACAGACACACACACACACACTGCACACACGTGGGAGCTCTCACAGGGGCCCGTCCAGGGGCCACATATGGGCACACTCATGGACACACACACACACACACACACACTGGCACAGGGTTTTAATAATCACGTGTGGAAAAATTAACTTTGAATGCAGAGCTTTAATGTTTGCCCACATGCTCAACAGGCCGCTTCACTTTACACACACACACACACACACACACACACACACACACACACACACACACAGCTTGTTAAGAGTCTGCTGGCGCACACAGAGTTAAAGCAGCAGAATGTCCAATTAAAGCCCCTCATCGGTCCACACACACGATCATCATCTACATAAAGATTCTGTTAACATTTAACATAAAACATTAAAGTCAGTCTAAAGGGAGCAGAGTCAGCGTGCGACTTCAAATAAACCTCGTCCAAATCTGTGTGTGAATATGTGTCGAGGAGTCTCATAACATGGACACGGGGAATGTTTGAATTTCCTCTACAGCTCGTATTTAAGGCTGGTATTTACTGAAAAACATTTTCCTTTGTTGTGTTTTTAACCCTGATCCCGCATCAAGATACTTCTCTCTTCCTCTGCATGCCTTCAAATATAGAAGAGAACTGCACAAACATGGCACATTTTCCTCTCATTTCACATTCTGCAGCACGTATGGCTCGCCTCCCCACAGAGCCCTCAGATTACAGTCTAATGGCTGCTACACACACACACACGCGCACACACACACACACACACACACACACACGCACACACACACACACACACACACACACACACACACACAACGGAGCGCACGTGCCAAAGCAAATACACACAGCTGTCACACTCAGAGCCCATCCAGACTCGCACCTCTCCTTCCTTGTGATTATGGAGCGTGTTGGCAGCCGCTCCGGCCTAATAGCCATTTAGCCGATTCCAGAGAGGAGATATTTGGGGGAAAAGTTGGTGGCGAAGTGCTTTCATGCCGACTGCCAGCGCCGGAGAGCCCCGGCTGCCTTCCATCTCCTCAATGAGAAGCAAATTATTACAAATCACCGGGGAGCGCGAGGCAGAAGCAACCCCTTTTATTTTTTGGATGCATTAACAATGTTTTCAGTCACTTTGTTGGCGGCTTCTAAAAGGTGGGCGCTGCCAGAGATTAGCAGCATAAATTGCCTAATTGATCCATTCACTTTTTAACTGATGCTTTATTAAGAGGCTCTGTAGTGAGGAGGAGACACACACACACACACACACACACACACACACACACACACACACACACACACACACACACTCAGGATCATATGAGCAGTTCAGCTCTTAAACGGTGCCGGACAAAGACAGTTCAGAATATGATTAACTGCAGAAACAGAGAAGAAGAAGCATGGTACAGACTAAACATGTTCTGACGAATACAATCTGAAGTTATCAAACCGTCTGCTCTACGTCCGCGCTGAGTTTCTTTCTGAATAAACACAAACACACACCCTGCTCTGTGATCCATTAAGTGTCCTGGGTTCCCCCTCTCTGGGTTCATGGTGGCGATATTAACACACTTCATCATCATCATTCTTCTTAACTGTTAGCATATTAAAGCTGTTTAATCTCTGCATTAATATCACAGAGCTCGCAGTATTAAAGTGATGGATGGAGGACGATCAGCAGGAACACCTTTATCATTAAACAGAGAGAGACGCAAGAAGAGCACACACACACACACACACACACACACACACACACACACACGCACACACACACATACACACACACACACACACACGCACACACACACACACACACACACACACACACACACACACACACACACACACACACACACACACGCACACACACACATACACACACACACACACACACACACACGCACACACACACACACACGCACACACACACACACACACACACACACACACACACACACACACGCACACACACACACACACACACACACACACCAGCACACAGACAGACACGCATCAGAACAGACACACACACATCAGCACACAGACACACACACATGCACACACACAATCAGCACACACACACACACACACACACACACTCACATTAGCACACACACAAACATCAGCACACACACACACACATATTAGCACACACACACAAACATCAACAAACATGCACACACACACACACAAACATGCACACACACCCACACAAACAAACAAACACACACATCCTAACAGAGACACAAACATCAGGACACATAAAAATATCAGCACACAAACATCAGCACAGAAAAACACACAAAGACACATATTGTTTTTTTTAAATTGCAGTTGTTTCAGCATTTTGCAGCGTGTTTGTTTCTTCATTGGTTTGAAGCGTGTTTCAGTCGCTGCATGTTGTTTTTGAACTTTTGCCCCAGCTTTTGAATTTGCATCGTTTCTGAATTGGCTTCAGGTTTTATCTTAATGCAAGTCGTTCTGGCTGTTTACCGAGCGTTTGACCTTGTCAGCCACCGTACTGTTTAACTTTTTTGCAAACATGTTCTTTTTCCAATCGTCTGTCTGTGATGTTCTGCGTTTTGATTGGTGAAGCGCACCGTGCTGCACGTCTGGATGGAAGCTTCAAAGGTCGTAATCATTCTAGAACAATGATTATCCGGTGTTCCTCCTTCTTATACCGGTGAAAGAAGGACGCATTTGAAATGCTACCCTCAGAATGATTGCAGCCCTTTACATAGTACAGAGGGTTCTAGGGTACATCGCCCTGGTTGCCCTACTTTGATCCATACCAGGACTTGAACCAATAACGCTCCAGTTCCAGTACGTCTGCCTCAGGATAGAAGATATTTAAAAGCAGTGATCGATCCTTAACCAGATTTCTGCAGTTTAGTTCAGTTCAGTATGTGTGTGTGTGGTTGTATATTAGCGTTCTGCTTCCTTGTTCCTCTCTGACAGCTTCCTGTATTTCCTCAAACACTCCGAGATGTCAGTGAAGCCTGCGCATGTCTCCCTGCTCTGTGGTTGAAGCTGCGGTCGGCTTGTAGGTGACAGAACGACTACACGTATTTTAAAATGAGAAGGTGTCGGGCAGAGCAGGAAGTGTTCCTGAAGTTTTCTTCCTGTAACTAAACCTCAAGACTCTGACGGCTGCCATGTTTTCTCACGCCCCATGTCGTGTAGTTGTCGTCATCCCGTCACAGTTACGGCTCGACGACTGGCAGGAATTTGCCCCCCAAAAAAGTGAAAGACGTCTAATCAGCAGCAGGTTTACACCGCATCCACTCTTTGGAAACTGGAGGGAAAGTAATTAGCTAAATGTATCCTCCAAAATTAATCTGATTTCATGTCACAGTTTGTCTAATTCCTCTTATTTCTCCTACAAGACGCCTGTTTCAGTCAGCATAATTCATGTGGTTGATGGAAGCGGGATGTGAACACTACAAAGTTAACACGAGTCACTCTGTGCTGTTCAGAACTTTTATCATCAGGAGGATTTTGTGAGGCTCAAACTGCCTCGTACTCTACTCACTACGGCTCCCAGCATGCCTGTCAGCAGCCCTGAGAGAGGAGGAGGAGGAGGAGGAGGAGGGGGAGGGGGAGGAGTGGTGCATGTTGCATTCAGCTGTTGCTTTTATGTGCATAGAGAGGAGCGGTGACGGACGTTTTGTGTGGGAGAAAATGTGAGCGTCCTCCTGGTTAGACGAAACAACAGCTCTGTGCCTCGCTGTCGTCTGACCGTCTGAGGATTCTGTCAGTGGGAGAAAAGTCTGTTTCACTGCATGAATGAGATTTTGATCTCTGCAACAAACATCAGCTCGTCTGTGCAGGCTCACTTTTTTTTTAAGTCTTTTGAAATGTGTCATATCCCTATAATATCTAAACCAGAGGAGCAAGGATCTGTTAATGAGTAAACCATAACAGTAAGTGCTACAGGGGAAATGGTTCACCTTAGTGGATACAGTGGATGACCCATATGCAGAGACTTGGTCGTCGACACTCCACCCCTCGGCCCCTCGTTGCATGTCATCCCCAGTCTCTCTGTTTCCATAGTTTATCTCTTATCTTCTTTCCAATATATCAAAAGAAAGACAAAGGTCAAAAATCAAGATCAACAGGAGAGACAGTCCAGTGTTTAGCATATGATTATGTCATCAACAAACATTTAAGATGGAAGTCTTGACTTTCAACTGCAAAAAGAATAAAGACTGTAGCCGTTCAACTTTTTATTTCAGCTCCTTTAAAACAGGATCATGAACTAAACAGCTACAGGTCTGTTCTTCAAGGGTTTATAAGGACCGAGGTCAGTCCCTCATGTGAGTCGAGAACGAGTTGTGGGTGTGGTTCATAATCTAACTGATCTGAGGCCAGGGAAAGTCTCTGATAGACCAGGACCACCCCGTGCCGCAGAACCAGGCCTGGGTTTGGACCGGGTTCTGCTGACTCGGCGCTGCTGAGCTGCAGGATTTGGCAGCAGATGAAGCCGGCCTGCTCAGTTTCCCTCCTCTGTTAAATTCCTCTGTGACACTCACCCAGATCTGGATCCCATTAGGACCTGGCCCACCAGGCCTGGAGCGAGCAGGGCCACAGACCGTGCAGATCGTGGAGAGAGACAGGACCGGGCCCCTGGAGAGGGTCTACTGTCAGTCACACATCTGCTCCCCCATCAGATTAAGAAGGATAACGCTGTTTTGTCTTTGTTTATTTTGTGTTCATAGACGGTGGTCACATCGAGTCTCTCAGTGTCCTCATGTGTTTTTGTTTTCATCGATTGTGTCACAGAAGTCCTTTTATCCATTAACCCTTTGAATGCGTGCATTCTGCAGGAGATAGCTGTGAGCGTCATAGCTTTTAGCTACAGTCTGATGCTAGTTAGCAGATAGTAAATCTTTTTTTTTAGATTTACTTTTGGGCTTTTGTGCCTTTATTGTGGAGATAGGACAGTGGATAGAGATGGAAATCAGGTTAAGAGAGAGAGTGGGGATTGACATGCGGGAAAGGAGGCAAAGGTTGGATTTGAACCTGGGCCGCCCGCTTGGAGGACTACAGCCTCCATACATGGGACGCATGCACTATACCCACTGCGTGCCTTCAAATCGCAATTTTGAACAATGTTATCACACATTGCGTATATTTCTCATATTGTGCAGACCGAACATTTAGCTGTCTCTACAGTAGAATCTGTCATACCACCAATCACCAGTCAGAAGTTGTTTTTTTTGTATTGATTTCTTTCCCTAACCCTTCACTTCTTGTGATCTAACCGGCTTTACCACCAAACACTTCAAACTAACACATTTTCTCCAGAACCCGGTCAAATGTCCAGTATATATTCCCATTGAGAAATATATCAGACAATATTTTCTGGTCCCTCCATCTGTGTATCTCTCTCCATCTGCTGACTCCATGTGCTGTTTGTGTGTCTCTCTCTCTGCTCTCTGAAGGACAAAGATGCTCCTCCATACGAAGCTCTCGGGCACAGACCCTCGGTGAAACACAATCACTCTGTGTTGATTTTTGGGAAGGGGGGGAGGGATTAAACGGATGGGGGGAAGGTCAGAGTCCATCCTGTCGTCTGCCGTCCTGTCCCTCCAAGCCATCCTCCATCGCTCTGAGTGTCCACTGACTGACGTTTCTGTTCAGCGGTCAGGTCCTGGCAGCCATGCCGCGCCGCCGCCACCTGATACACAACAACAACAACAAATAACAACGAGCCCAAACCTATAGCCTCCCTATCAGCCATCCATCCACTCCTCCATCCATCCATCCATCCCTCCACTCCTCCCTCGGCCTGCTGATTGACTTTGCTCTGGTCACTCTGTCCCAGCAGCCAAACTGACAGCCGTCTCTTTGTTTGGAAGGAAAGTCAGGCTAAACTGCAGGCTAAAGTCAGCACACCACTCCGATTGATTGTGGCCTGGTGTAGTGACAAGCTGAGTGAACAGGAGTTCAGATTAAACTCAATAGAGTCAACACTCTGATGGAGCAGTGGTTAAAAAAACCTCTCTGTCCTTTATCAACACTGACAGGTGAACTATCAGAATAAAAGCCATTTCAGAACTCAGGCAACATGTTCAAATTAAAGCCTTAATATGCAATTATTCACACTTAAATGTAATAGAAATCAAGTATATCCTCTGAAAATAACTCTGTGAGTCATGACTGTCTACAATGGGTATAACACCCGAGTCCCACTGTCTGTGATGTTTTCTGAGCTTTCCTAGCCGTAGCTTCACATTGTTTACATCTCATCCCCTCACGTATAAAAGTTGTTTAATTGAGGGACTAGAGAAAAGAAGAATAACATACTGTACTCACTGCTTAATTGAATGTCACGTCAGCGTTTCTAGATCAGTGTGAAGATACCAGCATAATAAAGATCACTAGAATTAGCATGCTAACACAACAATGCAGCGCAAGTTGTTTTGGTTTCATGCTGGTGCTCAAGGGCGACATCTGCTGGATCAAAAAATCGCACATTAAGCCTTTAAAGCCTTAAAAATGGATTGTTAACTGCATGCTTTGTATACATTTTTATGTCTTTCATTGGGTTTGTTTGTACTAGAAAATGGGAAAACAAACTTTGAGATTTACTCTTTACTGTGGGGGTTTTCATCAATTCCAGTACAAAAAGTTTAGTGCAATCTTTTTGGCATCCCATGGAGTAGAAAATATTTCTTCTTGGTTACTGTGACTTTTATTTTCAGTCGAACACATTTGCTCTTTAAATGTTCAAATACATTCCAACCCTCACCTATGGTCGTGAGCTTTGGGTAGTGACCTAAAGAATGAGATTGTGGATACGAGTGTCTGAAATGCGTTTTCTCAGGAGGTTGGCCGGGCTCAGCCTTAGAGATGAGGAGCTTGGACATCCAGAGGGAGCTCGGAGTAGAGCCGCTACTCCCTACCCTACTCCCCCATTGAAAGAAGTCGGTATAGGCATATGATTAGGATGCGTTCTGGACGCCTTCCTCAGGAGGTTTTTCAGGCACATGCAACTGGGAGGAGAACCTGGTGTAGACCCAGAGATGCTTAAGGGGTAATATATCCCATCAGGCCTGGGAACGCCTCTGTATCCCCTAAGAGACACTGGAGAACGATTACAGGGGGAATATCTGGGTCGATTTGCTTAGCTTGCTGCCACCATGACCCGACCCCGGATAAGCAGAAGATAATGGATGGATGGATGATATATTCTGCAGATTTTTCTAAGTCAAGCTGAAGTTTACCCAGTATTTTCCTTGTAGACAATATTAAACATATTATCATGGAGCCAGTGGAGTATGGATTTGACTCTGAATTAATTTATTCTAAACGTTTTTCAGGTTAAGATTAAAAAAAGGAAAAGGAAGGTTACCGTCAGGCTCAAATAGAAGGTGTGAAACAGTTTGATGTGTCGATACATGTTCAGTCATAGAAATAAAACAGAAACTCTGGTGACCCTTTGGTCGGGGCCAAGAGTAAAGTGTTGAGATCAGAGCAGACGTTATTCACTTTCATAAGTCAACACCCTGAGACGAGCTGGAGCTGACTTGAGAAGAGCGAAAGTGTTTTCTAATCAGCGTATGGGTCAGCATGTAACACAGTCTTTTGGCCAGTGGGATGAGTTCACTTTGATCAAGGAGGAAGTATTCTGTTTGAACGAGTCGTTTGGCTCCGGGCAGCACAACTTTCAGGGGACACAGCAGCCCGGACCGGGCAGCTGGGGGGTTCAAACTGGGATGTTTGTGGGATTTGGTGGATGCCCCAGACCAAGACTTCTCAAACTCTTTCATATCAAACAGATCCAGATTAGACTGCAGACCCTGGTTCGCTCTGATTCAGACTCATCAGGGACGACTGTTTTCACTGCCGAGATGATTGATCTCTGAGAACTTATTTTAGGCTTCGTCTGCCAACCCAACTCGTACTCCTGCAGCACAGAGATCTCCTAATGCTCAGAGGATCACACTTCATGTTTAAACTCTCCGCACTACTTTACATTTTATCTGCATAAATAACTGAGCTGCCCTGCTGCCCATCACACCCCAAACCCTGAAACTAAACAAGAAGTGACTGAAGACGTTTCAAGACAGACTTTTTGCCATTTTACTTCTAACACAAATTTATTTGACCAATTATTTTTTTTACAATTTCTGTTTTAAGAAGGTTCCAGGTTTCAACGGCAGTTAAGTCCAAATGAGAATCACATTTTCACCCAATATCAGCACAAGTTCTGCCATTGCATCATTTGTGTTTTTCATGTTGGATAAAAACATCTTGCAAATATTATTCATCCCAGATACCTCACTGAACCAATCTCCATCCTGTTTGTGTTCATATCATCCTCTGGACTCTCTCACAGCCGGGTTAACCTCCCTCCTCCTCCTCCTCCTTTATAAACTGTGTCTCGACAAACTTTGCTGCTGCTTCCAGTTACTTGAGGCTGACTAGGTTCAAGTTTGATGACATGTAAAGGCCCTGTCACACCAAGCAGACGGCAAAGAACTAGTGGTGAGGAAGGCCGACTGTGGCTTCCTTTTTCTTGGCAAAAAAGTTGCACTTGAACACACCACAAAGATTACAGCTGACGGCCAACCACCACGTACGTTCTGCTCATGCATGAGAGGAAATAACTCTCCATGCCAGCAGGCGGCGGTAGTCCGTTGTTATGATATGAGAAGACCATTTTCACACCACTGTCGGTCACCACTCGTATTATAGGTAGCTTACTAATGGAGAAAAATGTCTGATAAAAATATGAAAATGGCGCTGGTGTTGTCAGTCCATGGTCTTTTAGTGGAAAAAGAAAAGAAGAGGCGGAGGAGACAAATAAGGAGAAACCGCACTAATGGGTGAAAGCATGGATACTACAGCGACATGCTCAAGGGGGTTTACTGAACCTGTGTCGAGAGCTGGAGAGAAATGAAACCTCCCAACAGCCAATCAGAGAGATTCCTCTCACCGACGCCAATTCAACATGTCGAATCAGACGTAAAAAGGCCCACAGGGGCCGACGGGGAACGTCAACACAAAAACTAGGGCCGCTCGCTGTTGGACCAACTAGGGCCGACGACCAGTGTGTCAAGGCCTCGTCATTTTGAGGAGGAAAAAAATAATCCTACATCTTTAATTGTTTCTCATAGCTTCTGTGTTTAATTCCACGTGGTTGTTTGAGGATGAAAAGTTCCCTTTATCTATCTCACAAACTTACATGCATATTTGCAGACACTAACAAAATTAATTCCCCAGTTTGAAAACCTTAAACTAAGCCAAATTCTCTCTCTCTCTCTCTCTCTCTCTCTAGAAAAGGCCTGATATAAACAGAAAGACCCAGATTCCCTGTCAGCTCTATTAATAGACATCTCTTTAAAATGCAGGGACAGTTTCTTGGCTGGGCCGGGGGGGGGGCTGACAGTGCCGGTCACCTCGCACCAGACCTCAGCTGCACTGGGGGCACAAACACACTCCGGCTGATTGATTGCAGTTTGGTTTCTTTCCATTCATTAGCCGGGCTGCTCTGTGACAGGGCCTAGCAGCGAGCTTCATGTAGACCGCTCTTCTTCTTCGTTGTGGTGTCCAGGCGCTCACTTTCCTGAATTCCCGACATTGTAGTCGTTCATGCAGCCTGAGATTAGGAATAATATTATTCAATCCCTTTACTCCTAACAAACCCTTATACTCACCTTCTTTCTCTCAGCCCAATTCTAAGAGCCCCTTCATGTACAGACTGCATCGTAAATAAACGGTACCTTATAGTACTCACCTGGAGTACCTTCAACAAGGGGGGTAAAAAAAAGGCCTCCACAACACATGCTGTAGTTTAAAGACAGGAGATTTAGAGGTCCAAACAGTGGGGAAATTCTCTTTTGAACCTCATTTCTTAGAGCTTTGTGAAGCCCCTCGCATGCCTCCACCCTCCTCCTCCTCCTCTTCATCTCCCTCTGTCCTCCTCGTGTCGTCCCGGCCTGCAGGGCAGAGCTGCTGTATGATGGCATTTGGAGGCGCAGAGGAGTCAGGAGAGCTGTCTGAACCCGCGGCTGTTTGCAGGGTGGAGGAGGGGGGTTGGAGGATTGGAGGGTGGTCCTGTAGACCCCCAGAGAGGAGGAACAAGCTGAAGGTTTACAGCTGACATTTGTGCTGCTGCAGGGAGAGAGAGGAGCTTCTACTGAGGTACTCTGAGGATGCAGATTTGCTGCTCGGGACGTCACTTCTCTTCATCCATTAGGGGTTAAAAACTGTCCATTCTGTCCTCACTCAGGCATATCATCTAAGGTGCGTTATGGGCTTCATGAGCCTCTTTGTGTTATCTCCTGCAGGTTGCCTGGTAAACTCTGTCATGACTGCTTACAACAGCCGGACATCCTGCAGCTTTTTTTAAGGTTGAACACAAAAAATAAACACTAGTTTTCTCAGAAGCATCGTTAATATCTGCAGAAAGAGCTAAAAGGATGAACTGGTCGCAGGAAAAAGCATATGGTGGACGTGGGGCCAAGATAAAATAAGATCAAAATGATGTCAGTCATATTATAATCTATAGTTGTTTCAGTGTTAGGATTTTGTAAAATAAATTGGAAAATAACATTTGAAGCCTCCACACAGAACAACACAGAGCTCATGTTTTTAAAGTGATGCATTAATAAAGTTTGACTTACTAATGTGTCCTTTTTAAACCAAACTACAGTTTATATATATATATATGTATATATATAAATGTCCAAACTTGCCACTTCCTGTTTTATACAGTGCACCTTCATGAGTACATTCACTTCTGTCACTGTAAATACTGTGATCTATCTTCTTATTCTGACAGAAAGAAGCAACCCTTCCGTGTGTGTGTGTGTGTGTGTGTGTGTGTGTGTGTGTGTGTGTGTGTGTGTGTGTGTGTGTGTGTGCGCGTGCGTGTGTGTGTGTGTGTTTTGTGTGTGTGTGCGTGTGTGTGCGTGTGTGTGTGTGTGTTTTGTGTGTGTGCGCGTGCGTGTGTGTGTGTGTGTTTTGTGTGTGTGTGCGTGTGTGTGCGTGTGTGTGTGTGTGTGTGCAGATAAAGCAGCCGGACTTAAACACACTCTTAACTCTCTCCGGTGCAGCCTCAAACCCCCGCCTTAATAAACCTGAAAATAAAAACTCTGCTCGCTCTTTTCATAAAACGTCTGGAGGGCAAACAGCGATAAAGTAGCGGGGTGGGCTTGTACCTCCGGCCCTATTAATTGGCTGTGCCGCTGGGGCCCCGGGGCCGAGCCTGTTACCTGTGTGAAGAGAGGCGATTAATGCCTCCCCTTTGACCGCGCCGGCTCTCAGCCCGGCTCTGCGGAGACGCTCTCTAATTAATCCACTCTTACTGTTGTAATAGGCTCCTCCTCGGGGAGCGCTCGGCCTCGGCTTTAAGCTCCCCAAATAAGATTTCTCTCTTACATGGTAAACAACAGCAGCTCTCACGGGACGCAGCGCAGGAAGGGGGAGGAAACGGAGAATCAGAGGAGGGAAAACAGCCTGATGCTGCTCCACCTGCAGAAATGAAGCTTGCTGACAGGCGGAAATGTTGATCACAGATCTGTTTTCACACTCCACATTAAACAGAAAAGTATATCAAATAATAACAGTGCAGAAGACAACATGCAGAAATGCAGCTAAACCATGAGTATGCATAGATGAGGTCCTCTGAACATGAATTATTAGTATGCATTGTTCATATCTTAAACTGGAACAGGAAGTCTCATAACGCTCACAGAAGAATATTTCATTTTAGGTCCATAGTGCTGCAGCAAGAAGCGTTTGGTGCAACCCAAGCACTCTAACCTGAGAGAAAAAAAAACATCCACAGCTCTCAGTCTGACCACTGACCTGCAACTCAGCCAGGATTAACTCGCTCAGCTGTGCACACTCTACCCTCATATAACTATTTTTATGAGGTGATAATTGGTCGTCAAAGAGACAGAGACATTAAAAAACTGACACACACACATGCTAACACTCTCAGCACCTCGTCTTCATCAGACGACCTGTGACAGTCTGACCCTGCAGCTCTGAGACCAGAGGTCCGCACTGTGACAGCACAGAGGTGATAAAACACACACACAGACACACACTCATGTACAATCACATTAGCGTTGGCAGCAGGCAGGAGGTGCTAAATGGCCTCAAATGGACTCAGTCAGAAGCTAATGATGCTAACACATGTTTCACAGCACTGAGGATCAGGGAGAACAAACCAGCAGCTCATGTAGCTGTACAGGGTGAACGACTTGAGGGCAGCAATAGATACATGCACAGTGCTCTTGCTGGCCCCTTAATCCAATAACAAAACACATTTTTTGGGGAATATTAAATCAGCAATATTTAATACGTTTCATCTTAGTTGCAGGATGATGGGTGTGGTGACGCATACTTGTAATCCAAGGTACCAGGAGGCTGAGGCTGAGGCTGGTGCATGGTCCTGATCAATAAAGGATATTTTAGGATTCAGCAGCATCCACATGTCATACTGATGGTACAGTAAGGATTAAGGGTCAATACATATTAAAACGGGGCCCCATTAGATTGGCTTTGTAACTTTGCACTTTACTCTAAGAAGTATTCATAGAAGTAGAAAATGTTTAAAGTGTTTATGAAAGCAGGGTTAATGTTGTTAATGAAAATGTGAGAATAAATCCTTTCAGGGAGGATCCCTCCAGAGATAGACTTACTCCTCATTTCCACACGCTCTGTGAGCGCCGCCATTCGCTGTCACTCTAGTCAATGATTGTGCAAGATACGCTGCAAGTTGACGTTAAAGAGATTTATTTTTGTGCTTTTGTGCCTTTAGTGGAGAGATAGGAAAAGTGCATAGTGATGGAAATCAGGGAGAGAGAGTGGGGATTGATGCAGGAAAGGAGCCACTGGTTGGATTCGAACACGGGCCGCCCGCCTGGAGGACCATAGCCTCCATACATGGGGCGCACGCACTATCCACTGCGCCATCAGCGCCCAATAATTTTTAAGCAGAAATAAAGAGATCAGACTCAGTTGCCAAAACTATGAGTTTACCTCACAGACCACAGGAGTCAAAGCTCTATCGCTGCCTGGATTGGTTGTTTTTTTTTTAAAGGAATTTATTGTACATGTTAGGGATGAAGATCCAATAATGTAACAACCTAGTCTAATGTTTAAACAGTAGTAATCTTAAGGTGGGATTTCCTGCACAACCAGGATGTTAAAACATCACTTTCCTCTCTGCAGAAAGGACTAAAGCGTGTCTGAGTGAAGAAATGTGAACATCAGGAAAAACGTTACACACCTTTCAGGTATCACATCCCCGCTGCAGGTAATATATTCATTATAAGGAAACATAATGTGTGACTCCTGCCCCCCCTGCACCTCCTCGCTCACTGTTTTGTATGACAAACGCTGTTTTTTTTATTTTTTTTATTGGATTTCACAACTTTGCAGAACATGATTGTGTGCTGAACTCCGCTGCAAATGAGAATAATAAAAGTGGAAATGTGTGATATTCATTTCATGCATATTCAAAACTCACCTGCTAGGTGTTATTGCAATAATAAGCACTAAGCTCCTTTTCTCCATAGGCCGTGCATGCTGATGGAGCCGCAGCACAGAAACAGCTTGAATCCGGACTCACAGATTCAGCTCACTAATGAGAAAACAATAGGGGAGCCGGCTCAGTCTCACGCCTTCTCCTCACATATCTCCACGTTCTGCCTCCTTTCTATTCTTGCTGCTCTGCTCACACCTCCTCCTGTACCAGTGTGTGTGTGTGTGTGTGTGTGTGTGTGTCGCAGTGGGGGGGGGGGGGGGGGGGGGTATGGTGAAAATTCCCCTGAGCTCTGGTCTGGAGATGCTGAAGCAAACACTCTCACCTATCAAAGCCTCAGGCGGGGGTCCCACACTCCCTGAAACTGATATTATTTCTATTTGATGATTAAGACACCAGGCTGACTGTGGACACAGCAGCGTTTCTGTCAGGAGGGGGGGGGGGGCAGTGGGCTTTAACAAACCAGGTTACTGCACTTTGTCCTGACCACACAGACAATCAACACGTTCCTTCTCCGACCAGAACTTCACAGCCATGTAATGAAACCATGGTAAACTTTTGAAAACAGAGAAGAAACTCGGTCCAGGTCGAAGTGATGGCTGAAGTAATCGTCACCTTCGAACCAGTAACCCTCTGATCCCAAATATTTTTCTGCTCCACTTCCACCCCCATGCCTTCCCATTTCTTCTCCATGTCTAGGCTGCCATCTTGCAGAATACAGGGTGGTGGGGGAGGGGGGGGGGGCTGCCGTCGTGCAGTCACCTGGTCTGAGCCTGAGGACGTCTGCTGATGATGAATTGTTCATTTGTTGTGTCCGCATACAGGCGAGAGACAGAGAAAGAGAGCCCCAGGCCATTATCCAGCCTCAGCATATGCACAGCAATTTTACCCCACCCCCTCCATCCAGATACTCCCCCCCCTCCCCCCCTCCCCTCTACGTTCACACACATCACAGAGGCTGCAGACACACGGATCAGCGACCTCCTCCTCCCTCCTCACCCTTTCTCCCTAACATCCTATTTTGATGTGCACAGCAAGGGTCACCGGGGGTCACGTCTGGATGGAAAAAACGGGGTGAGAATGGGTGAGAGGAGGGGGAGGAGAGACAGGGGACTTACAGCCCAGGGGTGTATCTTACACACACACACACACACACGCAAACAGATGCAAACATGCAGAAGACTCTGCGGGGGCAGTCGGAGTGTTTTGACACGCACAGTTACACGGACACGGAGCAGCTAACACTAATGATAGTGATGCTTTCAAATGTACACATGTGACCACAGACACACAAACACAGCAGCTCACACACAAACACACACATGGTGATTGTACTCTTTTATTCATCCTTTAACCCTTTAAATCCAGGTTTCTCTTCTTGTTTCTCCCATGCAGGGCTCAGGTAAACTGTCTTTTCTCGTCTCCTTAAAGCTTCATGATTTCAACACAAGCAGCTAAACGAAAAGTGATTCATTCATGCAAGGGAGGGCGCAAGTTACAACATCGCTAAACATTAAGGATAACAGTAGCATGAGTTAAGGAAAGCTTCTCAAACTCAGCAAAATGATTCAGTTAATTTTAGTAAAGTATATCTGCACTGATTGGTTACACCCTCTTATTTATGTTCTCCAATCACTCTTTCAGAAGCTGCAACCATTTCTTTCAAATGTTACTTTTTCTTACTTATTTGTTGGTATAACAAATCTATGACAGTAAACAGACTTGTGTAGTGCTTCTCTCGTCATCTGTCCAACAGACTGCCCAAGCCCTCTATGAGCAGTCTGTTGTAAGACAGGCACAGAAAACAATGTGTGATCCTACCCACACTCTTCACTCTGAGTTTCAGCTTTGACCCTTTGGAAGAAGATTCAGGGTCCCTCAGACCCGGCTGAACCACTACAAACATTAATTTGTGCAAATGTCCGTTAATATTCTGAATAACAGGTACTGTAGGATGTGACCAGGGTCCGTGCTATATGACAATATGTTTCTGCTGCAAGAAGGTGTTATTATGTTTATGTGGAATTGTTACTTGAAATGCAAGTTTGGGGTTCAGCATCTTGCCCAAGAACACAGCAGGAGTTAGGAACTACCTCCAACCTTCTGACTGACAGAAGACCGGCTCTATACTGAACCACAACCACCACAAACTCCTTCATTGAGGAGGGTTACATCACACCCTGAAACACCACCCTACATCAACAACTTTTCCACGTTGATGTAAACAAACTGTTTCCCTTCTTTACCGCTGAACAACAGAACCGGCACAGACTTTGTCAGACTGAAAAGTTGTCTACAGAAATCAAAAATCATTGTTACACCTTCGCAATGTCTGTGGACAAATGCGGTCTTGTAATTTGGCTGAACTGTCTGATCTTAAACGTCCTCTTTGATAGTCCAATGACTGAAGGACAGCAGACTGTGTTGCAGACGTTTCACCTTGGAGCCGAGTCGATCAGCGGTCACAAAACAATCGCTTTCATATCACAAACTATTGATCCATATGCCTCTGATTGTCGGGGGCCTAATGTCCTATGAGAACAATAAAAGCATCTAAATTGGTGTAGGAGTAAAGAAGGGAAGACGGTGAAGGACACTCTGCAGACGGCGTGACAGAGCGGCTGCAGGATGAAGGCGAGTGTACGGGGGGATATTAGTATGTACGGAGGAAGCGGCCGCTGGCTGTATCAGGCAGGATTTATTAACACACATTGATCCAGGTGTCTTTGAACATGACTTTCCCCCCACCGGCCCCTCAGATGGATGTTAATCCCTCCGCTGTGAGAGAAGAGTCCATGATCAGTTCATTTCCAGCGTTAACTGGTGTTAGAGTCACACAGGTCCTTTATGAGACGGAGACAAAAAGCAGAGAGTTTCAAACCTGACATCAAACGATATGATTTAAATAAAGAATATAACGTGTGCTGCAGTCTGAGGATGCACCGGAGCTGTTTGGTCCGTTTGAAACAAACCCAGGTGCACTTTTTATCCGATTGGTTCGTTAGACTTAGCATGGAGTGAATCACCAAACAAACTCTGGTCCACTTGGGTGTCTGTTGGCTTCCTAGTACAGCAGAGTTCGGTTCGCCGCAGGTGAGAACCCGATCCGAGCCTGATCCGAACCAAACGAGGGAAGTGAACCAAACCCTGCTTGCATTCATGTAGCGTCAGAATAAAGGCAGTAAAGGATTACTCTGTTTGTAACAACTGTGAAAGTTGGAGAAAAAGTTGGTACCGCTGAGCTGACAGACTTGGGGTGATACACACAGAAAAATGTTTTTTCATAGTTAGGTGCGTAGCTGACATGATTGACAGGTGGGCGTAACGGTTCGACAGGTGGATGTAACGGTTCGTCAAGAGGTTTAAAACCCGCCTCAGCTCCAGCTCTCAGCCGTCGTTAGGTAGACTGAAAGTTAGGCTGAGACAGCATTTCCAGCATGGCGGCTGCTCCAGATGAGCCTCCTGCAGGAACAGATGGCTGACGTCACTCAGGCTTCGCCCATTAACATTTACAGTCTCTGGTTCAACCCAAAATGTTAATACTCACTCTTCCAGATGTAGGCCAGGAAACTATCCTGATGCACCTTTTAGCTTTAGCTTGGTTCGACCGCTCTCAGATATGGTAACCATGGACACAACACTATGAAAAAAGAAATGTGGCCCGTTGATGAGTTCAGATATATGTGTGACCAATATTCTTATGAGGTCAGAGAATAAGGGCCAGTTTCACCTTTGTGATGACATGAACGGTGTGCTTGTCCCATTCTTTTCTTCTGAGATTTTAAAAAGATTCATAACTTCCAAAATTCGATTTTTGGCTAATCAATAACTCCCTCCTAAGTGTTAAATCTAACTCTTTAATTCAGTAGAACGCCAAGTGGAGCAGCAAGAAATTCAGTCAGTCTCACAGATGACTGGAGTAGATCCGGTAGTATGTACTAAATCAAAAATAGACTTTGACTCAATGAATCCTGAATCGTTTTAAATCGAAAATAGATTCTGAATCCAATCGTGACGACAAGAATCGAATCGAGAGACATCCAAAGATTCCCAGCCCTAGTGTCTATCATGAATCTTAATGTTAATACAGACACAGAAGGAGACAACAATTTGATTAGACCCATCTCACACATGTGACATGCTTAACCTGAAGATCCAAGCTGCACACTTTGTTAACCCATCGTCCATTTCATTGGGACGTCTCTTCACTCTCCATCTCTGGTTTCAGCAAAGGAAAAGATGTAGGGAAATGTAAATGGGGTGGTTTGAGCTGGACTCTTAATCCCAGCGCTGATGAGCTTCATGAGGATCATTTATCTGCTTCCATAATTTACTTTCCTTCTTCCTAAACTGATAAGAGTTCAGTGATGAACACAGAGCGGTGTACACTGCACACCGACTGAACGTTCAGAAAGTCGGCATCCCATTAAGAGCACAGAGAAGAGGAGCCGCCACATTTGTGCAAACAAAGGAGTTAATTAGGGGCTTTAGCATAATTCCAGGGTCACACTAAGCTCTGAAATCCCATTCATGATTTAATGGCCGCTGACATGTTGCATGATGGGAGATATGTGCGCTCGCTGGGGCCGTCTGCAGCTCATCCTAACGGAGGCAATCGGACAAAAAGAGGTCAGAGCGAGACGCACATAACCAAGAAGTGGATCTAATGGCTGCTGATTTAACCTTTGACCTTTTCACGTCTACGCTTCAGGGTCATGGTCAAGTTTCACGGTTGATATGGAAACAAGAGAGGCCGTTTCTGACCCCCCCGTCCACTAATGATAACCTCACAGGGCTGCGGTATTTATCAGGAAGAACAATAGACGTGTCATCTGAATATTTCAGAGCCGACCTGGGTGAGAATGACTGATGACTGCGTCTGAGCAGCACAATGGCTGCACATGAAACACACACACACACACACACACACACACACACACACACACACACACACACACACTCACAAACACTCAGAGTCACACACACACACACACTTAGTATTATTTATTCTCTCAGGTCGGAGACATAAATAATAAATCCTACATCTGACACTGAACCTGTTTGCTGTGTTTGCTCTTGTAGCCGCTTCAGGGATCAATAAAGTTTACATTTTTTATTCTTCATTTGAAATGAGAGTAAATTATGGCATCATGATTCAGTGAGTCGGCGATAATGACTGGAGCCCGGCGGGTCCTCCGAGTCGTTACAGAGGAGATTAATTTAAACCATATTTGAACACACTGTTTGTCCATCCCGCTCCATTGACCCTGGCAGACTTCCTAACGCTCCGGACTCTGCTGCAGCATCTGTCTGAGACCGCTCAATACACACCAGCACAGGGGGAAGAGTGTGTGTGTGTGTGTGTGTGTGTGTGTTTGGCAGGCTGCTGCTTTGTCTGTCTGAGCAATAAACTGAAGCTGCTGAATAGGAAATGTTTACCAATAAATATCAACTGAATCTTATGAAGGTTTTTATTCATGGTGAAATAATTGGATTGTTCTAACATTCCTTTTGATAAAGATTTAAGAGGTGTATCTTTAATTACTCGATAATTCCCGCCAGAGTCACTGTTTAAATGTGAAGTCACTAGTTAGACACAGTTGACCCATCTGCAGAGATATCAGCTGGTTACTTGCATAATTGCATCTCAGTTTGTCCAGCATGTAGCAAGGTGACATCGAAGAGGACAAATAAAAATACATCAAAAAACAACAGAGGTTGTTCTACGCTTCATCTTCAGCATAGACGAACTCCTCTTGCACTCCAATGTTCTCCTTCCCCATTAATTCAAAAATTACAGAGGCAAGATGGTGGGGCAACTCTTTTCACCACGGAGCCGCCATCCGCTGAAGAAAAGATAACATAACAGCGGCCACTGTAACGCCTAATTGAGACAGGCTGCATGTTGGCTGAATGAGGGCTCTGATTTTAAAATAAAGGATAGAGCAGTTAATCAGGTAGAGAGAGAGTGGGGAAGGACATGCGGGAAGAAAAGCTACAGGTCCGATCCGAACATGGGCCGCCCACCTGGAGGACCACAGCCTCTGCACACCAACCAATGCGCTACCAGTGCCCCTTTTTGAGTGAATGTCAACAAGTCAGAGCTTTCAGACCGTCATGAGTGGTGCGTCTCAAACGCCGGATATCAAGAGAATAGAAGGCTCTGCGAGAGGTTCAGAGGGACTGAAACGCGATTCTTTCTGATAAACTGGTAAAACCGAGCAAGCATCAAGCTTCATGGGATAGCTGGATGTGCGAACGCCTCCTTTAAAAATGTTCTAAAATGCAGAAATGTTGAATAAATATGATGAAAGATGAAGAGAGATGAGCAAGACCTCGCTCACCTTCAGTACGTTAAATCAACATGAATGTGATGTAGATTTGTTGTTTTGTAACACCTGAACTGCGTCTCTCACATCATATAAGGTCACTGAACAGAGCACGTTAAAGTATCCAATGACAGGACCGGCTCACCTGTAATGTATGCAAGCTCCTCTCCAAGTTTCTTCTCAAAACTTTAACGGGAAGAAAAGAAGGATAAGAACTTTTTTTTTTTTTGTTCAGAAATGATGAAAACCAGGATCAGGTATTAATTCACCTCTCACTCCTAATTCGGATGGGAACGTGGGACGGCCCTGCTAATAACCGCAGACCGCTGAAAACGAAGCGCGGGAGAGGAGGAGGTGGAGGAGGAGGGCAGCTTGTGAGAAGAATAAAATTTCCATGGCTGATCTGCTGGAGCAGTTGTCGGGAGGTTAAGGTGAAGGCCAATCCAGCTGTAAGAGGGGCCAGGATTAAAGTCTTTGAGATATGGATCCAGGGGCTCTCCGGCTCTCAGTACCAGGGCTTAAGTACCGTATCCGTGGACAGACGGATCAATACCCCTCGCCTTTCTTTCCCTCCGTCTTCAAGGAGATTTTAGGCAGAGCTTTCACGGGGTCCTCTCCTCCTGCCCCTAATGACACGGTGGGAGCTGCGATCAGGCCGAGGGCTTCAATCCTGCAGCTCTTCGGGGGGGCTGCACAGAGGCTGTAAGTCTTAGCTTTATATGGAACATATCTGCAGAATCGTACTTATTTCACGTGTCATAAAATGTACAGAACATGAGCTCTACACATGCTTTTAAATCACAATAAACCATCACATCGTTGCTGTGAGAAGAGAATGTAGTATAAGGTACGGGAGTGTTTTTCCACATACACTGTTTAGACTGAAGTACTTCTCATAGTACACGTAGAGAGGGTCAGTGAGGATTTGCATCAGACCTCTAAAACCTTACTCTCAAATTCAATAAAGTCAAATATAAAGCTGGAGACATCAAACACACAACTCTTATCTTTGATTAGGATTTCTCCTTCTACTGCAGATACATATCTATACATTTGACCTTCAAATCATAAAAGCACATAAAAAATGAACTCATAAGCTGCTTCATCATGATGTTCTGATATTTTTTATCGGTAACCTGCAGATTTCACTAACAACTAATCTGATGTAGCGCCACGAGCAAGCGCGAGACAGAGACCTACTGGTATTTTCTACAGAATTTCACATTTTTGCAGGTTATGTCCCGGTACCTGCTTGAGTGATTGAGAAAAGACTGATTGGTGACCATAGTTCACATGCAAAACTCATTTTAGCAAATGAGTTTTGCATGTGACATCGGTAAGAGTCCCAGGCCAGGAAACGAGGACTGAAATGGAGTTTTCCCACAACTTATTTGCAGCCAGTCATCAGTCAGCTCATCATTGCATTGCCTTGACTTTTTATTAATTCCCCCTTTAAACACCACATAAGGCTTCAGTTTTGTCCCGTCTGTTTTGGCGGGCAGCACCACGGTTAGGCGACTCTCTTTGTGTCCAGTAGTTTTTGGCGGGACACTGCACGCACATCTCGTATCCACAACAAGTTACTTTGCCTTTCCATTGGTGGGATATACGATCTGGAATCCATACAGTGTGTCTTTTTTTTTTTTGTTGACTGGATGCTCTTTGTGCTACCTTGTCTGACTTCCTGTGCAGGTCGAGCTGCAGCTCAGCTTGATGCGTGCTTGCAGAAACAGACTGGGTTGTGTGCAGTGGAAACACAAGCATCGACCAGAGAGAGCATGATCCGCTCCAGACTGCATGGTTCATACTGGACGCAGCGCACACTCATATCCTCCGGATACTTGAACACTATTGGGTTGTCCGTTCCAGGGGATTAGGATGATGCTATGGACAAACAGGAATGTAATAGTTTGAACATAATGTAAACATAATTCAAATCTGTGCAGAGTTTCAGTTGAAAGCAGGAGAAAGAGGATATATGGAGCTCAAGTGTTGTTCGCACCAAGTCCAGATTCATTGTTTCTCTTGGTTCGATTTCAGACTTCTGAACACCGGACATGAAACAAACTCTGGATGAATTTCAGCCTCAACCTTTTGTGATGTCACAGGCCACCTCTGATCTGTGATTGGACGGAGACATGAATCAAAACGATCGATTGACCCGCGCTCCGCCAGCAGCCTGTGGCCTGGAAACAACGAGGTCATTGAACCCAACATGTGGTCTGAGGCGGGCCAGTGTGCCAAACACCAATCACAGGTCAGGGTTTGATGAGGTTTGGAGGTGAGTTATATATCAAAGCTGCTTTCCTGTGTCCTTTGAAACCTGCACAGGCGCAAAGACATGGGAGACGAGACATGTGGCGGGTTTTTAAAACGTAAAAACAATTAAAAAAGAATCATCTCTGTGCAGACAGTCGTAGTGTTTGGACTTCGGAGTGGAAAAACTTTGATTTCTCCTGTGAGGCTCTTTCTCACACCCACCGAGAGCGGGGACCTTCTCATGTTCTCAACACACAGACTCAGACTCTGGCGCCCGTTCAGAGCGGGATTACAGCGATCCGTGCTGTAAGCTCGAGGCACGCTGCGCCTTGCACGTCCGCCTCCAGCCCGCTTTACGCCGCTGCCGGCACACTGCTCTAAATCCACTCTCAGGGGCACACAGAGGGTGAAAACGTGACGCCCACCCCTCACAACTCCCATTAAGTTCCCCTTTCAGCAGCTCCCATTTTCCAGAGGGGTCAGCGCTCAAATTTGATTTCATGCACTGCTCTGGCGATGCAGGCTGGCAGCGGCTGTGAAAGACTCGAGGATGAGGGAGAGATTATCCAGCAGCGCAGAAAGCCAAGTCGCTCTGACCTAATTGAAACCAAACAACCTCTGTGGGCGGCTCAGAGCGTGATTAAAGCTCGGGCCCGGCCACCTCTGCTCGCTTAAACACCGAGGGCAAGTTTGTAATAAAGCGACACCCAGAACGAGCGCTTAAGTCACCAGAGATGAATCCACTGCCGAGTGAGACGGCCAGGAAAACAGCTGCTTTAAATAGACACAATTAGAGCTGGCTCCCTCCGCCGCACAGCATCACAATGCTTTCATTACACTGTCGCTCTGGATTTCCAAAGATGGCCGCCAAGAGATTACTGCTGACACATTCCTGTAAACTGTAAAAGATGCATCAGGCCCAAGCTTTTTAGGGGTTTGCCAGTCCCAGCCTGGCAGCCAGCCGTGAGGGCAGCAGTGCCAGGAAAGAGATACGACTGTCCCAGAGAAAGAGAGAGAGAGAGAGAGACAGAGAGAGAGAGAGAGGGGCCTCAAGCCAGACTTCATGGAAAGTCAACCTGCAGTGTGTGTGCAGGGGTGTGTCTTTTTGTGTACACAGCTGAATAAGGAGCATTTATTTACCCCTCCTGTCTGCACTGATCTCATCAACTTTTAAGTAACACAAGACATACACATCTCCAATCTTAATCTTTCAAGGACTCAAATCAAATATGTACGTCCAAAGCCAAAATTTAAAGTACTTAAAACATTGCAAAAAAAACATCTGCACACTATGAGCTGCCTGTTGCAACACAGCCTGAATGGTGGATTTCAACATAAGTCCCACGTCTAATAGCCAATAATAGTAAAGGAGTTTGGGGTGGCCAATAAGATTTCAAGGGGGGCCCATGCGACCCCTGGCCAAACCTCTGGACATGCCCCTGTGTGTGTGTGTGTGTGTGTGTGTGTGTGTGTGTGTGTGTGTGTGTGTGTGTGTGTGTGTGTGTGTGTGTGTGACATGTTTGAAGACAATACACTTATAGTCTGGTTTAAAGTTATTTTACTCTATCTGATGGGTCTGCACGGGTGGAAATCAACGGACTTTCTTCATGATCAACTGTTAATACTTATTATCATCATTATTTATCAATATTTCTAATTTTATCCTGTTTTGTACTTTTAAGAGGGATTTCTTGTCATCACTTGTCTTTAAGTGAGAGTATCAGAGTGTAAAGTAAAGTGAAGCTGAGAGGAGGGAAGCGTTTGTGTGAGGGAGAGGAGTCCCTGCTTTGTCATGGAAGAAACCCTGTAGCTGCATCACGTGTATATCATACTATTTATCAGCTGTGGATGTTTCATTCACTTTAAATTTATTTTGTATACATTTGATGAGTGTTGATGCAGATAAATCTACTTTGTGCTTCACAGTTATACATGGTGATGTTATGATATCTTTTAGGCCAACTCTGTGTAAAATCATCGTTACTTTTGTTTACATGGGTTCGTGTACATTTGTGTGTCGGTAAAAATCAGTGTGACTACATATGTGACTGAGGAAACCTCACTCTGTAACTCTTGATTATTTCTGTCCATTTGTCAGGCTCTATCATGTACGTACATTTTGAGTGTTTGTATCAGCTCCAAGAAAGAAATGATTGACGAAACCAGACTGATCAAACGTGCGTTTGACACGGCTGTGATCTCATATGTGTCTCACCACCTACTGTGCCGCCTCCCCCTCTAACTCACCCGTCTACCTTTCATTCATCACGCTCATCTCACAATTTCATCCTCAAAACGTGGAGTGGGTCGACGTCGTGCATCACCGTTTCTCCTCGTCAGGCGATGAGTCAGATACTCTGAATGAATGGCTGAAAGTATATCGGGTTAGATAGGAGGAGCGGTTTGTTTTTCCACAGACAAAGTGAAACATGAGTGAATCTGAGCTGCTGTTTAGGGAAGAATAAAAGATGTAATGAGTCCTTCATCGCAGTCTGAGTTTAACTGTTTCTAACCCAGCCCGGCTCTGCTCTGCCACACTTCAGACGCCCACAGAGACTTGTCTTCTGGTCAGAATGAAAGCTGTATAAGACCTGTAAGTCCTGCCCTGGTGTTTGGTGAACCGCTCCCTGTGATGTGGTTTTTCAATATTCAAACAATGGCTGCAGCCCGTCCGACTGTTAGCGCTGCTGTAACTGGAAGCAGCTGCTCTCAAAAAAGTTTGAGAAATCAAGATGGAGAGGGTTTTCATTTCGACACCACCCAAATGTTGACTGAGCCGAGGGTTTTTAGTGGAATCACCACACGGTGACAACAGCAGTGTTAACTTTCATGATAAAAGCTCTTAGCAGTGACTTCTCCCTTGGGTCATATTTGCAAGTGTCAGTGGAAACGCATTCAGTGCTTGTTCCAGAGGCCAGTGTTAAGGATGAAAAATAAAGTGTAGTATTCATGGCATCACGGGGGAAGATGGAATAGCTCAGAGCTTTGGACCACCAGGGGTCTTTCATATCAGGACCCTGAGACTGTTTAGTCTTGGGTGCCAATTTCAGGTAGGGTTGTCATGACACCCAAATGATACTTTGATGCTAGTAAAGACCAAATTAAAGTGATCCCTGTTTCGATATCATAGCAACACAATATGGAAGTTCTAGGCTATCCCTTAGCCCTTTCTGAAATGATCGATCATTAAATTAACAGAGATTGATTCTTTAAAAACATGTGGTATCGAAAAGTATCAAAATATTTGGACAACTTTAGTTTCAGGTGTTTAAGGTGAGGTCATTTCTATGCCTGATTGTGTCATATCCAGGTCTCATGAAGCCGTTGGAGGCCTTGTCCCGGCAGTAGAGGCCAGGCTCTCGAGTAGAAGGAGCTCTCCAAACCTTTAACGATGTGAACGTCCCTGACGCCCAGCCACCACCATCGGACTTCATCATCCCCACGACCACCGCCGTCCTCATTCATGCACGGCCTGCTCCGACCTCCACCTCAGGGGCAAGAAAGTGTGGACAACAGGAATACGAGGAATAGCCTATATCTCATCCCATCTCCCCCTATCCCATTTTTCTGAACAATGAGTAAGGTCTTTAACCTTTTAAAGAACTAGGGGTGCCTTTTAAAGTATTTAGTCAGATTAGCCTCTATATATTCAAAATAATATCATGGGATTGATACCAATGGACAGTCATCAAAAAGTTCTGTTCCTAAACCAGGCTAAGATGATGTAGACCATGACCTAGCTTGGTCCAGCAGTATCTGGGATGTGGACTTCTGTTCCAGTGTTTCAGCTTCTTGCTGCTGCTGAAGAATAATTAATCATGACTGAGTTTCGTCAGACGGAAGTCATGAACATGATATCATACAGCATTATCCTCCAGAAATGTTGGTGAGGACAAAGGGCTTACCAGGACGACATGATGCTAATGAACTCAAACTTGACCTGGAGCTCTGTTCAAACAGTCCACCATCCACTGATGAATATGGGCTTTCACATGAACCTTTACATGGCCGGTAGAACTGCATTTCTTTTCTGTCTTCAAGCTAAAAATGCAGAATTAAATCCTACTTTTAAACCTTAGCTGATGGAGAAACTGTCCTGGCTGCTGGATTGTGTCCTGGCGGCTGGATTGTGTCCTGGCGGTTGGATTGTGGGAAAAACAAAGTCGGTGGCGGCGGCGTATGGCAGCCATTATCTCCCTCTGTGATTAAAAGCAAGAGTCTGTCCCCCTGCCTCAGCTCTCGGCCTCCAGCCAAGCCACCGACCACAGCTATTTCTCCTGGTCCCTGTGTACCATTTAATCATCTGTGCGCTCTCCACTATTGTGGTCAGGCCAGTTTGCATATGGAGAGGGAGCGAGAGAGTGGGAGAGAAAACAGAGAGAGGGAGCAAGAGAGAGAGAGATGGAGAGAAACAGAGAGAGAGAGAGATGGAGAGAAACAGAGAGAGAGAGAGATGGAGAGAAACAGAGAGAGAGAGAGAGAGAGAGAGAGGGGGAGAGAGAGATGGAGAGAAACAGAGAGAGAGAGAGGGGGAGAGAGGGAGACAGATGACAAGTGTGAGAAAGGTGCAAAACAGAATGAGAAGAGGTGCTCTCATGCAGAATTAAATCTTAACCATAACTTGTTTATTTTCACCCACATTCACTCAAGATCAACATCTTGTGAGTGGCAAGTTGAAAGAAGTTCCTCTCTCCTTAATTCATTTGAACAAGAAACATAAATATTAAAGGACATTAAGAGTCGTGGAAATGAATCAGTACAAACACTTTGGATGGCTCTGTCATGTCTCAAACTTGGCCTCAACTTTGATTTCTTCTTGTTTGCTTGTTTTTTTGGCATATTCTGATTATTGCATGCTATCCAATCTGATCCAGAACCATTTTGGGACGTTTGATCTTTGGTTGAAGTCCTCTTTTTGGTACAATAAATCAACAATAAGATGACCAATGGCTTGGATTATCAGATGCCACATGGGAAAGCAGGGTTTCTAATAAGAAGCAATCACATTTTTTTCTCCCATCCAGTAACTGCTTGATATATGAAACTGAAGAGCGAGCTCTTCAATTGGACATCGAGGCCAGATGGCCACGACAAAGATTTGAGCCAGAAACGGAAACCTTTGGTTGCGTTTTTGCTGTTTGTTTACTCAACACATTTCTGCCCATAATCATGATGGTTCAAGTCAATAGCCATACACGAGTAGGTGGAGTTCTTGGAATACAACAACAATAATGGTGGACTACTTAGTTTCTATTTGGCAAAGTGTTGACTGGCATGACTCCCAGTCGACATTGTCATGAAATATTGTGGCTTTGTAGTTTGGGATCACTCGGAGCAGCAACCCCACCTCGTCGTTTGTCCACATAAACGTTTGTGCATTAGCCATTTATGTATGTTTACCACTCACCACTCTGTAGAGAAGTACGTGTGCATGGGCTTGTTGTTTCACTGTAAAGAAACACCACCAACTGCTGGCCTAGCATGTGTCCTACAGCATTTTTTGTCCTTTATGCTGATCTGTGTGCAGATTGTTGGCAGTTGTTATCAAAACCTTGCTATTGTAACTTTGGCCTAAATCACTGTAGAGGTCAATGTAATAGTTAATGTCTCTATATGTCAGCTCTGTGATGGTGACCTGTCTCACCTCTCCTCCAATGACAGCTTAGATCGGCTAAAGCCCCCCTTGCCACCACCCTGAGTAAGATGGATGGGTACAAATGGTTTTGATTTGACACGCTTTAAGAGTGAACGTGGGACTGTCAGCAACCTTCTGCCTAAGGGTTGGACCAGCACATAATCTGGAACTCTTTCTGATATTTTCATTCCCTTCTTGCCATTTGTGGACTTTCTTACTGGCCATTCATTTTATACGTTACTTCACCAGGAGAACGTTTGGTAAAGTTTAACTCTTGGCAAACCTGTCACATATCATAAACAGATCTCTGTTTCTGTGGAAGGAGTTAACCTCCTTCCACATACCTGCACAAAATGAAAACAGACTCCAGCCTCAGTGTTTCACAGCAAGTGTAGATCTCATGATGAGGCTGCTGTCTTTACTGGACTTTAAACTGAGGTCTGAATTCTTCTACAGTTGTGACACCGTATCCCAACCTTTCTCATGTGCTGCTTTTATTCTACTAAGGGTGCATCTTTAAATGTGTAAGGTCTAACAGCTGAACTGGGAAAAGAAGGTTTTTTTTAAACACTCAAACAAAATAATCCTCAGGAGATGCTTTTTAACAACTGCATTACCTGTAACACAAAAGTGTCAAAGTAGATGGACGCCTGACTTTTAACATTTTGCTGCCCCGGCTTGTCTTAATTGAAACAAGTCAGTGCAAACTTTGCTGCACTGTTTGCACAAACCAACAGTAATGTCCATTAATCCACCGTTTAATGGTGTAAGTTCCTGAAAAATACAACTGAATCATTTCTTCTGTCAAGCTTGTATTTCCTTTTTCTGGACTCACATGATATTGTTGATTTGTTTTAAAGGGGCTGCATGTCATTTCTTCAAACACAATCAGTGTTCCTGAGTGTGTTCAGGACGGCTGAGGCTGATGGACCTCGTGCCCTGAGTGGAGACACGTTCACACCTGAGTGAGCTCAGAAATCCCTCCAGAAACACTGACACACTGTACTGTACACTAACACACAAGCCCCGTTTCATGCCGCGATATATATACGCTCCTGTGATCTGAATCGCCTTCAATCTGAATGTGGCAGAGACGTAATGGGGGGTTGTAGTGATCTGTACAATTCTCGGATGTAGTAACAGCGTTACAGAAGCAAGACGTTATCGGCTAAGCCAGCAGGGGAGCTTAGCAGTGCTGTGTGTGTGCACGTCTGACTGTGTGTGTATGTGGAGCTCCCGCTGTGCTGTGCTGTCCTTAACGCCAACAACTTATGTGAATTCCCAGACTGAATATGAAAGACGTGATGGCGGCTGAGCTTAGTTACAGCATTTTTGTGAAAACAGCTCACACAGACAAACATACTGACAGTTAGGAAACAGGAGTCAAGGGTGTTGATACTCCATGCAGCCATACATAGTTCTACATCAGTGTAGGGGTCTTGGTGATGGTGGTTTTCTTTCATAAAAATGGCCGTCTACCCACTATGCCACAGTATGGTTTTTCTGCATGCTTCACACTGATGTAGTCACCCAGCCGGGTCATTCCACCGCAAATATCCCGTTCACTCATTCCCATGTCGCTCCGAGTCCTCAGACCGAAACACTCCATCCGAGGTTTGCGGCTGAGCTTGTTTGGAGGCTGCAGGTTTATAGGTCAGTCTGCAGATTCTCACACGTTTTTTCCAAGTGTGACTTCATCTGGAGAAAACTTTGCAACCCTAGAACCTGTTTCTTAAAGACAAACAAGTACAGTCTGATGTTGGCCTGACATGGAGAGAAAACATTTTTCCGTAACTATTTGCCCAGATTAAATTTACCTCTGGACTCAGCTGGAAAAAAAAGAGACCATGCACATATGAGTGTCTAAGAGTAGCTGTGTTCTGATGGTAGTGCACGGGTTATCAAATGTGCTTTTTAACTTAAAATGTGGCTCGATGTCTCTCCAGATATTCACGTTCCACTGTGTTCCTAGTTTCTTATCACACGGGACACAGTGAAATGCAAACAGTTGGTCAGATTCTCAACATCTATACGACTTACAACCTGAACACAGCAGACTTCATAACATTAAAGCTTCCCATCCTGAGCATTACATCACAGAAAAATGGCCGCCCTGTGAATATGGTGTAAAAGCTACTGTTCTTGCATAGCATGTCAAGTTGTAGTGACGACATCTCTTGACTGATTTGGTTTGCAAAAGGTGTTAAAATGTGGTTTTGGCTCTGAAGTGAAAAACAGTTACTGTTCGCTGCTGTGTGCAGTTGTTAAAGAACTCAAATTGCTTGATGAAACTGTGTTAAAACTCATTCTCTTGTGGTTGTTTTTTGTCTCTTCTCGGGTAAAGTGAGCTGGATCTCCTCCAGTCAAAGAATGGTTGGACTTTAGTTTTATTAGAGCTGAGCCGGTCTTACTTCCAGGACCAGACGACGGAGACGTTGGCTGAAGAGATGAAGGAGTAAGAGTGTGGATACTGGCTCACATTCTAGTTGCCTTTTGATTGAGAAAATGCCATATGAAGGAGAACATCAGCGCCTTGTATCCACTGAAATAATAAGCTGACCCACCCGCCCCCTCTTTCTCTGTGCCTTTGAGCAGCGGCCAACCATCTGAATCCACTCAGTCCCAAATGAGCAGCTTATTTTTCAAAGTGTGTCTCATTTGTGCTAGCTCGGCACCCCGGCTGGAGAAGGGAGGGGAGAGAGGGAGAGCGAGGTGGAACGTGGAGCAGCGGTGTCATCTTAGAGCATGTCAGATTATCCTGTCTGGCTCTGAAATCCTCAGATGGGTCAGATTTTCCCTGGTGGAAGGGTATGTGGTGGGAAAATGGGCAGAGAGCGTCTATGAATCCACACGCTGCTCGAAGAGAGTGATATGTGATTTTGTTGTCACTCCAGGCCGCTGGACAGAACGAGAGCCAAGGCTGGTGCACCAAGACAACACAGCTCCCAGGGTTTCATGGGAAAGTTACACGATACCAACTTGGGTCTCAGTTTTGTAGGTATAACTGTTCTTCATAAATAACCAGACTGGTTCACAAAGTTTCACAGTTCAAAGATACTCCTGAACGATGTATTCCTTCGATGCAAGATATGCAGATATTTCAAAAGCACTCAATTTTGATGTGTTCCTCCAGACTCTCGCCTGCTGGCTGTTTCTATAATGAAACGTCATTGATTTTTTTTTTTATTACACGAGGTCACCAAAAACATATATGGGGATTTTAGACAGTCTAAAAAAGTTGATGCTGCAGCAGTGACATCCCAGGTGTAGGGACTGATGCTTTTGAGCGTCCAACGTTTTAATTTTTGGGGTCAAAGGTGACCACGTCAAATTGATGAAGAGGAGGAGCTGGAGAGGAATGACGGTGTAGAAGATGCCAAGTTACTCAATCAATGTCCAAAGCTAAATCATAACACCAAGACAGATTCAGGCTCCAACAGCACAAACACGGTCAACAGGTTCAATTCAGCGACTGAATTAGCTTTGGTGACACCTACCAGCTTCCACCTGTCACTCAAAGAGGCCACGCCCCTTACTATATTTAACTTAACCCTTATGTGCCGACATGTGACTTCTATAAAAATTCTGCTTGTGTAGTTGTGTATAGAGACCAGCATGGTTTTTGTAGCAGGCTGTAAACATGTTCATTTGTGCTGTTGGACATTTTAACATGGGGCTCTATGGGGATTGACTCACTTTAGGAGACAGCCTCAAGTGGACACTGGAGGAACTGCAGTTTTTGGCACTTCTACATTAGCTTTATTTCTTAGCCATTGGAGTTTCCCCATAAAGGTTTCTTTTATGAAACCTCACTCTGTGACTTCACGTGTTATAGAGCTGGAAATAGCAGCAAATGTTTTGAGAATGTGAACAATGAAATTATACATCCAAAAATCCTCCAAAGAGACAGATCGACTGCTGTGTGATAATTAACATCAGAGGGAATCTATAGAACCAAACAGGACGAAGACTCAATGGTGAGGAGTCCAATTATTTATTTATTTTTGGGGCTTTTTGGGCCTTTATTGGAGAGATAGGACAGTGGGTAGAGTCAGAACTCAGGGAAAGAGAAAGTGGGGAATGACATAAGGGAGCCACAAGTGGGATTTGAACCTGGGTCGCCCGCTTGGTGGACTACAGCCTCCATACATGTGGCGCATGCACTAACCACTGTGCTACCAGAGCCCCAGGAGTCCAGTATATTTGTGTGAAAAAAAATCCCTTACCGCTCTTTTAGGTACGATAATAAACCAAACCAAACCCCAGCTATTCATTTTTGACAAACAGACAAAGGAGGGGATCTCTGATGCATGTCTTTGTGCTGGATAAAATCATGATTTAAAAACATTTTTCTTTCATTTTTTAAAAAGGAGGTGACACTGTTCGAAGAGTTTCATGGCTTTAGACTTTCTTTGTACGTTCATGCCGTGTTGAGGAGTGACCATTAGCCTTAAAATCATGTCTGTCACATCTGTAGGAGATACTAAATCCAGCTCGCAGTCTGTCCTCTGGCCTTTCTGGCAGCCTGTCTGACAGTTCTGTCCATAAATCCAGATCCAGGTCTCAGAAATGTCCTCTTCCATCAGCAGAAGACGCCCTCTGTCGAACCTGCTGCCCTCTCAGAAACCTCTGGTATTCTCATGAAGCTCCTGAATGGCCTAAAGTGCAGCACAGACTCTGAGATGTGAAAGTATCCCTCAGCTGCACGAGCCACTTGACATTTCTTAAAGGTTGGTGAGGAGCCGGACTGGAAGACAAACTGGTCCCACAGAGCTTACTGTACTTTAATACCTCTTATATTCTGTTAATGTGCGTTTCATCGAGCCATCGTACCAAAGTTCAAAACTCTTTAAAAAAAAAGATGGTGTAACTTCTGGAGGTAATCAAATAACAGACTCTAACTTTAAACAAATTAAAAGTTGTATTTATCCCTTGCACCTTATTTTGTAGCCTTATATGTCAGCACCAAATGATTCGCTAACAAAGACAGACTTATGTTGCTGACTCAGCAAAAATCCAGTTCTCAAAATGTCTTATATTAGGAACATTATTGTCAAGACCTTTCACACTTCATGGCTGCCTGTTAGATGTTAACTCCTTTAAAAGTTACATAAATCTCCTTTGAGGAGTCTTTAGGTCGTTGTGCAACCAAGTGAAATTAATACTGGTGTCTCTTCATCGGCTACAAAAGCACAACAGACCGTCATCATCACCAACAATACAGATTGTTTCTATAATATTATTCCCGATGCCTTGAACTGCAGCAGCAGGGTAGACCTCAGACGCAGAGCCTTTCTTTATACATTTCCAAGATTCACAACAAGTGATACATTTGATAAACCCAGTTTGGTTTTCTGTATAAAACATGGATGTAGTCCCAGCGGTTTTACAAACGAGAGTTTTGAAGCCTAACAAAGGCAGTCGGCATATTGGAATTGCTGACTATAATTTAATGAAATCCATCTATTAACAGGCAAAGAGGTGAAGTATCAGTCAGTCAAAGCAGTTGCACCCCTAAAAATACAAAACATAATAATCCTGAATATAATCGGAACAGTCGAGCTATATCTAAATAGATCCCGTACAGTTCTCTTTTTTTTTTTTTTTTTTCAATTATCTGTTTTGGGGCTTTTTGCCTTTATTGATAGGACAGTGGATAGAGCAGGAGAGAGGGGGGTGGGATGACATGCGGGAAAGGAGCCCCAGGTCGGACCTGAACCCCATGTGCAGGACTTCAGCCTTCACACATGGGGCGCTCATAACCGCTAGGCCATCTGCTCCTAACAATAATAAAATGAGAAATAAAGACCAAGACAGAAGTGAAGAAACTTCATGCCTCCCCTGCAAAAGTCAGTGCACCAGTTCAGCCAATCAAAAAACAGTCTGGACACTTCCCTCCACCTGTGTGTTGTCAATCAGGCCTGCACTGGCATGAACACATTAAAAATAAAGCTCTCTATAGTATTCACAATAAATAAACAACCATCCCTCTCAAAAGAGTGCTGAAGTTTGATTCAATTTTTGATTTGAATTAATCATGAGAAATTGTGACTGTTAAATTTTTAGTGAATTAATACTTGTACGCTGTGGTAACCATATGATGACATGTAGTTGCTGATTGTAAATAACTAAATAATCTGACATTTTGGCTCAGGCTAATGGATCTTTTCACACAGTCAGGGAATAACATGCAGAGAAGCTGAAGTGTCTCAGAGTGATAAATAGTTGTCAGAGTTCTGCCAGAGTTGCCCAACATCACAAATCAGACCCATGTGCTGACCTCACAGACCCTGAAGGATGATTGACAGCAGGAGTGAAAAGTTGACGTCGATAAATAAAGTGAGAAATGATGAATCAGTGCAGATTGTGGCTTGGAGCTCCGCCTCGAGAACCCGGCCCGATTGGATCAGCATGTTTGTTTGGGACAAATAATTTCTGTGCGTCTTCCAGCAGGCAGACGATGACAAAGAAGAGCATCAAAACGCTGCGTCGCCACGCTTTTTAATCACCCGTTTGAGAGCCTGTAAAGTTCCATCCTCGTAACTTTGCTGAAAGTTGAAAAATGTGTTGGAGTCGCAGCCGATCGGATCTGTGAAAACAGCGCACTTCGTCATGCACGCTGAAAAACAAGATGTGTTGCAACGACGCCACAGCGACATGTGGCTTTTATAAGCAACATGTGTGACGCTCTGCTTCCATGGGAAAAGACACAACGACCTGCTGAATCCAACTCCGGGAGGTGGTAAAAGAAGACACACGGAAGGAGACGGATACTGAAAGGTATCGCTGAAAGTAGTTCTTCTGCAGAACAAGAGTTGCAGTCGCAGCTCGGAAAAGTCCTCACAGCATCAAGTTAAGAAGTGTCCCTCTGAAGGACGGCTAACCAGCTGTGTGTGTGCAAAGCTAACTGAAGCTCACCTCGTATATTAGTTAATCTTAGGGACATTATCATGGGCTAGATCTTAAAAATACTTGGTTGGTTCTGTTTCTGTTGTTTGACCAATTTGTCTTAACTGAACCTGCATGAAGTCAAAAGTCAGTAGTGCCGGTTTCTGACACATTTGAGAATGAAAACCTGCTGAGAAATCAGTCAAGGTGTTTGAAAGGTTATCAACGATGGTGCAGAATAATCAATAGTTCTTCTTCATGCATGAAATGTAGATTTACAGCCTGTTTTGATGATGAAAGGCAGAGAGAGTACAGACAACGCTGTAAAGATGAAGGCGGGGAAACAGAGAAAATAAATACTCAACTTAGGGCCCCGTGTCCTCCTGGCGTTCTTCCCGTGCAGAAAAGCGCTGGCTGTGCGCTCGGGAGTGTCTGCACGAAGCGTTTGTGAAGAAGAAGAAGAAGAAGAAAAGCGCTGCACGTCCGTCCTGTCTCCATGACAACAGTTTGTTAACAACGACCGACACTCCTCGTTACTTTTTACTGCATGTTTTATGTTTGAGATCGTTGATTTCCCGATCAGACACGGAGCGAGGAGGAAGTGGGGACAAGACACGATCTGTAGGAGGCTAAACTACGGGAAATATAAGAGCGCCGGTGACATCATCAGCGCCTTTTTGAAAAGTTTAAGGATTTTTAGGTTGAGCACTTGCAAGCGGCTGCAAAAAAAGGCGCTGGGACTAGAAAAAAATATGCTGGGTGCTTTTTCTCCAAGCGTCCGCTTTCTGCTGTGAACGCTCTCTACTCATTGAACACTATTGAAAATAGACGCTGGTGCTCAGAAAAAAAAGAGCTAGGTGGAGAAGTCCAGACAATTATTAGTTAGTAAGTTCTTCCCAGCGTTGTTCCTTCCTGCCTCTGCCAAATCCTGCTTATCAATCACTGCTGTCTGTTTGGAAGGTCACACGGTCCTCTCACACACACACACACACACACGCACACACACACTCGACAGGTTTTATCCTCTTTGACTGAAGGCGCTGAAGTGGAGTGTCTGACATTAGAATAACAAAGGCGGCCAGCGGCAGGTTAAAGATGGCCGTCTTTTCTCAGGTGCTGTGGCGGTTAAATCCCGCCGATACAGCGGGGAGATTAGAAGAGTCAAAAGTGATCATGGGTAATTGGTTATCTCACCTCGAGCACCTCGCGGGGTCTGATCCCCCCGTAAGCCTCCTGATGCTCTTAAGTGGACGAGCGGCTCGGCGAAGGGAGGAGGGGGGGGGGAAGTTTGGAGGCTTTGAAAAGAGAAAGTGTGAGGACTTCTCTGTGGGCATGATGAAAGAGGAGGGATACACGCACACACACACACACACACACACATCTTGCTCCACTCAGGGCCTTCATGTTAGTTTTCATTATCAGCTCTCCCTCTTCACGTAATTGAGCAGAATACACGTGGAGTTGGCGTGTAGTTCCACAGCGAGGAGGATGAATACATCATTAGCCGTGACTTCCCACACAAACACGGGTCTTGGTAAACACTCAGCTCCTCTCTCTCTCTCTCTCCAGCTACAGGCCTTGTTTCATTTGGCCCTCGCTCGCCCGTCACTCTGACAAACTTCGGGACAAAAGCCTCTTTAATTGATAATCCCTCAGACGCAGAGACGATCAGAATGAGTCCATATCATGGAGCCGTAATGAAAGGAGTGTTTTCCGTCTAATTTAATCAATATTAGAATATCTGCCAATTAGCAGCATTATTTTACTTTGCTTCTGAAATCAGGCCCGTGCTCGTTTATCGCGGCCTCATCGCGCTCTCTGCTCGCATTACAAACGTGATAACAATGGCTGATTTTAGAGAAATAAGACGAGAGGGCGGCGTCCTAATTACACTCCATTCAAAGTGTTGATGAGGTTTAACTGGCAAAATTAATTAAAACTTTCTCTTCCTCCTTTTTTTCCCCGGTCAAGATTAGAATCATGACGTTTGGAGTATTTAATCAAAAATGCGCTTTGCAATTAATTAGGAGCTCATTTGCATGTATGTATGTTAATTTGAAGGATGGGATTTCAATCACGCATCTTGAGCAAACCTCATCACCGAGCTGTTTGTTTTTTTCTGTCGCGCGTTAACCTTAGCGCGAGCTCGGACAGTTTGAGCAGCAGAAATGGATCTCAGTGGATTATATCCTAATCGTAACTCTCTCCTCTCAGCCTCAGATTAGTGCAGCGTGTCTAATTTCCCTCAGATTCTCTCATTAGCATGCTTATCTGGCAGGGCCGCTTTAATTGGAGATACACAGGACATA